>NC_088373.1:16252938-16255438 GCF_034508935.2 Berghia stephanieae | reverse complement strand
CGTAGTTAACTCACTCAACCCTAACACCGACTATATCCGTAGTTAACTCACTCCACCCTAACACCGACTATATCCGTAGTTAACTCACTCAACCCTAACACCGACTATATCCGTAGTTCACTCACTCAACCCTAACACCGACTATATCCGTAGTTAACTCAACTAACCCTATATCCGATTATATCCGTAGTTAACTCACTCAACCCTAACACCGACTATATCCGTAGTTACTCACTCAACCTAACATCCGACTATATCCTAGTTACTCACTCAACCTAACACCGACTTATCCTACTATATCGACACGTATATCTATTACTCACTCAACCAAACCGACTATATCGTAGTTAACTCATCAACCGGCTAACTACGACTATATCCGTAGTTACTCATCTCAACCAAACCGACTATATCCGTAGTTAACTCACTCAACCCTAACACCGACTATATCCTAGTTCACTCACTCAACCCTAACACCGACTATATCCGTAGTTAACTCACTCAACCCTAACACCGACTATATCCGTAGTTCAACTCACTCAACCCTAACACCGACTATATCCGTAGTTCACTCACTCAACCCTAACACCGACTATATCCGTAGTTCACTCTCACTCAACCCTAACACCGACATATATCCGTAGTTAACTCACTCAACCCTAACACCGACTATATCCGTAGTTCACTCACTCAACCCTAACACCGACTTTATCCGTAGTTCACTCACTCAACCCTAACACCGACTATATCCGTAGTTAACTCATTCAACCCTAACACCGACTATATCCGTAGTTAACTCATTCAACCCTAACACCGACTATATCCGTAGTTCACTCACTCAACCCTAACACCGACTATATCCTAGTTCACTCACTCAACCCTAACACCGACTATATCGTAGTTAACTCACTCAACCCTAACACCGACTATATCCGTAGTTCACTCACTCAACCCTAACACCGACTATATCCGTAGTTAACTACTCAACCCTAACACCGACAATATCCATAGTTCACTCACCTAAACGATTACGATATCATCACCCTAACACCGACTATATCCGTAGTTTCACTCACCCTACACCAACCTAACACTCGACTAACACGCTATGCGTTAACTCACTCAACCCTAACACCGACTATATCCTAGTTAACTCACTCAACCCTAACACCGACTATATCCTAGTTAACTCACTCAACCCTAACACCGACTATATCCGTAGTTAACTCACTCAACCCTAACACCGACTATATCCGTAGTTAACTCACTCCACCCTAACACCGACTATATCCGTAGTTAACTCACTCAACCCTAACACCGACTATATCCGTAGTTAACTCACTCCACCCTAACACCGACTATATCCGTAGTTAACTCACTCAACCCTAACACCGACTATATCCGTAGTTAACTCACTCAACCCTAACACCGACTATATCCGTAGTTAACTCACTCAACCCTAACACCGACTATATCCGTAGTTAACTCACTCCACCCTAACACCGACTATATCCGTAGTTAACTCACTCAACCCTAACACCGACTATATCCGTAGTTAACTCACTCAACCCTAACACCGACTATATCCGTAGTTAACTCACTCAACCCTAACACCGACTATATCCGTAGTTAACTCACTCAACCCTAACACCGACTATATCCGTAGTTAACTCACTCAACCCTAACACCGACTATATCCGTAGTTAACTCACTCAACCCTAACACTGACTATATCCGCAGTTAACTCACTCAACCCAAACACCGACTATATCCGTAGTTCACTCACTCAACCCAAACACCGACTATATCCGTAGTTCACTCACTCAACCCTAACACCGACTATATCCGTAGTTAACTCACTCAACCCTAACACCGACTATATCCGTAGTTAACTCACTCAACCCTAACACCGACTATATCCGTAGTTCACTCACTCAACCCTAACACCGACTATATCTGTAGTTAACTCACTCCACCCTAACACCGACTATATCCGTAGTTAACTCACTCCACCCTAACACCAACTATATCCGTAGTTAACTCACTCAATCCTAACACCGACTATATCCGTAGTTAACTCACTCAACCCCAACACCGACTATATCCGTAGTTAACTCACTCCACCCTAACACCGACTATATCCGTAGTTAACTCACTCCACCCTAACACCGACTATATCCGTAGTTAACTCACTCAACCCTAACACCGACTATATCCGTAGTTAACTCACTCAACCCTAACACCGACTATATCCGTAGTTAACTCACTCAACCCTAACACCGACTATATCCGTAGTTAACTCACTCCACCCTAACACCGACTATATCCGTAGTTAACTCACTCCACCCTAACACCGACTATATCCGTAGTTAACTCACTCCACCATAACACCGACTATATCCGTAGTTAACTCACTCAACCCTGACACCGACTATATTCGTAGTTATCTCACTCCACCCTATCACCGACTATATCCGTACTAAACTCACTCCACCCTAAC
>NC_088373.1:16232938-16240438 GCF_034508935.2 Berghia stephanieae | reverse complement strand
CAGTGCCAGAAAAAAAAAGTAATCTCATTCCGAGACAAAGACAGAAAGCATGTTGGAAAACAGATATAAGAGGACAGAAGACACAGCATGTACCTCCCTGCCCGCTATGGGAGGTCAGGATCCCCACCCTGAAAACTTGCTGGGAATGACCCTGTATGCCTCTATGTCATCAGCATTTTTCTTCTCACTTCACTTCTTGTTATCCGAAGAGCAGTGATTTGGTAGCTGCATCTGTTAGATGCAGTGGCAGACATACATCCTTATCCAAAGGGTAGCCGCAGGCAATTGTAACTGTTATTAATCTAACATTTTAAAAATCGGGATACACTCCTGCTTCATTGGCCATATTATATTTATCATTATTTTAATTTCTTTCCAGTTATCTCATTAACCGACATCCTGAGAAATTCTGACAGTTATGAGAGATTCATTTGTTCAATAAAAAAAAAAAAACATTTGTCACAAGTGGAAAAAATGATTGTGATACAGAGCCACAAACTAACACCGTCCAAGACAATACAAATGTTATGCCGACTGTCAGTTTTGAAGGTTGACTGCAACAGTATGGATTGGATTGGCTGGATGATTGGACCAGAAGCTCCATCTGGTAGAGTGCCAGGTTGACAAGTAAACAGCCTGAGTTTGCTTTGCCATTATTCATAAAAGACGACTCATAAAAACCAGAGCATTTATATAGCACAATATCCACAAAACGACTTCAAAAAACTTTACAAGTGGTCCCAAGTCAACAGCAACATCTAACATGTTAGATGAGACATGACACTTGTTAGACGATTCTGCAATTTCTCGGTCAGAGAAACTCTGCTAATGGCCAGGTACTCATTTTACACTGGAGTATTGTGAGAGACAGACCAAGGGGTGAAAAATCGGGTTTTCATATAGTTTGAATACACAAATTATTTTCTTTTTATCCACTGCAGTGGAATCCGCATTAAGTCAAGGGTTATGTTGAAAGTTAACACTTAAGGCTTATGTTGAAAGTTAACAGGACTTATTGTTGCTCCCAAATTTTCTGTTCTTTATCTTTCCAAGTGTGTTCAGTTATTAATGAATAAAGTCAGCCCTGCTTAAAGTCAGTCAATTTTTCTGGATTGGATAAGCAAGTCATTTTCTTTTTACCCACTATATGTTCTTTACATTTGGATAATCAAAGGTAGACAAAAGGCTGAAAAGACGGTTTTTGTCGTTGTTTCATTACATGAGTCATTTTCTTTTCAAAAATAAATAAATAAAATAATCCCCCCCCCCCCCCCCCCAAAAAAAAAAACCAAAAAAAAAACCTGAGCTTTTATATAGTGTGATATTCACTTAATATGCTCAAAGTGCTTTACAACGGGTCCCTGGCCAACAACAACATGTAACAACATCATGGGTGCAAGCAACTGGACCTCAAAAAGCCTGCAAGTCTACTTATGACCAGACATATAATCTGAAAAAGCCTGCAAGATTCACGGTTCAAATTTAATAATATAACTATCACTGTGTCACAGTCGCATCGTGATTCAAAAGTTTCGCTTAATCCTATGGACGTACCTGACCCGATTGTTGGGACCTAAACAAAAAACAAACAAAAAAACCCCAAAAAATCAATCAAATCCAAATCGCAAAAAGCCGGCGACGTTTTTTCCGGTAATCCAATTGGCCGGCAGGCCGGCTGTAGCCAGCACCCTTGCACCCATGCAACATGTAGAACGAGACATGACGCCTGTTAGGCGATATTACAATTTTTTCCGACACAGACAACGCTGTTAACGGCCAGGTACTCATTTTACACCTGAGTACATTGAGAGCATATGAGTAAAGAATTTTTTCCAAGGACTCAACTATGTGCCGATTGTCATACGACCAGACCACATAGCCGCACACACTATATTCTGACTGTCACTATAACCAACCTTTATTTTTCGGATTATTAACACCAATCATTATTTGGGAGGTCGTACAAAATCATCAATCCAAACAAAAAACAAACAAAAAACTCAGAGATTTTTTATACATAAAGCAATATCTACTTTATCTGATCAGAGTGCTTTACAATTACAATTTAAAGGGATCCAAAGACATCGATTACACTTAACATGTGACCAAAAAAATAGGACGCCTTTGGGATGTGAATTCAATTTTTTCTTTTTTCAATGAAGAGAACACAGTAACAGGTCAGGTACTCACACCTAAAAAAATGTGAGTGAAATAACTTTTTAAAACTCAAAAACTTTGCACCACCTACAACAGGACCTTAGCAAAGGACTAATGGGTGACCAAACGAGTGTCATACCCTTAACACTAGACAATAAAGCAATAGTCATTAAGTAATGAAAAGAGTGATAAAAAAAGTGAAAGTAGGTAATACTTGTCAGAGTTATCCATCATTCAAAATCAGACAAAGTTCAAAAAGTCTACATAAAGAAAGATATTTTCATTCCATGAAAATGACAAAATAGGTGCCTTTAACACTCAACCATCACTTTGAAAATGGACGAATGAACCAATTAAATCATACTTCCGCAGAGCTCGTTTTACCTACTGCTAAAACTTTCTTGGTACAAATACAGCTGGCATAATGTTGATTCATATTTGTTAAGTAGAAATTCAATTCTTGATGAAGTCTAAACTCAAATAAACATTTTGACAATACTTTGTGCCTAGATTATCTGTTTCAGAATTTCACAGACAAGACCAATTGCCAGCTACCCATTAGATAAGATGCAAAGTAGTTTCCGTAAATCTAACATGTCCAGGTATCCAATTGTTCCCCAATAGACAGGGTAGTTGAAAATATTTCTACTTTTGCAAAGACATATCAACAAATATATATTTTTTGAAAAAAAAGGAGAAAAATAAGAATTGAATCTGTTTTGTTGTCAAACTTGAATGTCCTGAATTATACAACTCACTATTCGGTAATAACCTCAGCTGACGCAAACTAAAGTTATGTATAAGTAAGATAAGCTTTCAAATGATTTGGCGTGAGGGCAAGAATTTATTACTTTTTTTTAAACACATTTTCTCTGAATATTGCTGCCAATCTCTACACCTAAGAATGATACACAGGAAAATGTAAATTTGGCAACAAAGAAAAAAAAGCTAATCAATCCCTCAGAAAGTCAAATCTTCAACGAAGGCAGCACAAGATGATTATTATCATTATTATGAAAGAAAAAAAAATCTCTCAAAACATCACAGTGAAAAAAAAACTTTACCATGCACAAATTGAAAAGTTGGTTATACCGATGCTGTTTCTTTCATTGGCAGTTAGAGTTATCACGTACGGAGGTAGAGCAGATAGGTTGAAGTTGATTCTTTATTAATTAAGTATCACCCAGTTCTTCTGTCATAACCATGCTATCTTAGACTTTAGACTTAGGTCTAAGTCTAATCGCTAGCCAATGTGGCGTTCTAACTAAATTTGTCGTCAGACAGAAATTGATAAGAACAGACCATCTGAAAGGAATCTTAAAGTGATTTAAATACAGTTGAGTGGCGACATATATGATTGGATTGCTATCGACGAGATAAACTTCTTGGAACAAACAGCTTCAGCTTCGGCAGTGGTAGCAGACCAAACATTCCCAGCCAGCGAACAGCTGATCAACCGTCCGCTTTATAGACAGGAACAAAGACGAACAAAGATCATGCAACTGTCTAAAACCCAAAGATAAATTAGCAAAAGATAGCCTATCATTTAAAAAAAGATCCCATTTCATTATGAACACCAATGTTAACTTGATATTATGGGATAAATGTACAAAATAAACATTCAAATGTAAACAGCACAGACAATAACAATATTCTATTTATAGATTTAAATCCACGGACTTTGAAATCGTCTGCTAGATTTTCAAACCAGATAATTTCCAACGATTATGCTATTGAATGGCAAACATTTTGACATACCGATGTGAATCATTGATGAACAATTACATGACCAAAGTAGCTGATCATTTTAAAACTTCAGAATATAAAAATAATTTATTTTCGATCAAGGACAATCGAATGTGTGCTTTCCATGCAATGTTTACCACCATTCATTTCCCGAACTAAGTCACATGACTGCATAAACTGCTGACGTCAGGATCGAAATGATGATCATTCCGATCTCAGAATACTCTCTCTCTCTGTAGAACAAAAAAAGGCGATATGTACAGAGCAAACGATTCAAAAGACATAAAAGTAAACGGAATGGAATAAATCTGAAAAAACTCATAAATAAATGAAAAAAAATTGAAATGAAAATGAGGTTAAAACTACTTATTTAGGCTTTATATAGTATAATTTTTCACTTGCTATCAAGGCATCGGTGGTCTAGTGGTAGAATACTCGCCTGCCACGCGGGTGACCCGGGTTCGATTCCCGGTCGTTGCAATTTCTTTTTTTTTTTTTCCATTTGTACGTCTGTTTCCCAGTCTATTTTTCTTCGTCTAGAACCAGTTTTTCTCTTCTTTTTTTTTTTTTTTCCTTCTTTAAATTTATTTATTTGCTTATTTGCATTTATTTATTTTTCTTAGCTTGTATTGATTCTATAATGTTAATACCAGTGATTGATAATCATTTATAATATGTAAAAATAAATTGTCTTATTCTATATTCATTTTATCTTATTATTATTTTTTTTTCTTCTACGTTCTATTGCTGGAATCGGTCTTGATCATAAACAAAACCTATTTATGAATAAGCTGTATCGTGGTATCGGTAACTCGATTGGTACAGCATTTGTTTTACTGTCAAAAAGACTGCTTGTGACCTAAGACCATGGACCGAAACCTAAGACTAAGATTGAGTTGTTGTTGCTGTTATTGTTCTAGTAGTAGTAGTAGTAGTAGTAGTAGTAGTAGTAGTAGTAGTAGTAGTAGTAGTAGTAGTAGTAGTAGTAGTAGTAGTAGTAGTAGTAGTAGTAGTAGTAGTAGTAGTAGTAGTAGTAGTAGTAGTTGTAGTAGTAGTAGTAGTAGTAGTAGTAGTAGTAGTAGTAGTAGTAGTAGTAGTGGTGGTGGTGGTAGTAGTAGTAGTAGTAGTAGTAGTAGTATAGTAGTAGTAGTTAGTAGTAGTAGTAGTAGTAGTGAGTAGTAGTAGTAGTAGTAGTAGTAGTAGTAGTAGTAGTAGTAGTAGTATAGTAGTAGTAGTATGTAGTAGTAGTAGTAGTAGTAGTGGTGTGGTAGTAGTAGTAGTAGTAGTAGTAGTAGTGGTAGTAGTAGTAGTAGTAGTAGTAGTAAGTAGTAGTAGTAGTAGTAGTAGTAGTAGTAGTAGTAGTAGTAGATAAGTATAGTAGTAGTAGTAGTAGTAGTAGTTAGTAGTTATAGTAGTAGTAGTAGTAGTAGTAGTATGTAGTAGTAGTAGTAGTAGTAGTAGTAGTAGTAGTAGTAGTAGTAGTAGTAGTAGTAGTAGTAGTAGTAGTAGTAGTAGTAGTAGTAGTAGTAGTAGTAGTAGTAGTAGTAGTAGTAGTAGTAGTAGTAGTAGTAGTGTAGTGTAGTAGTAGTAGTAGTAGTAGTAGTAGTAGTAGTAGTAGTAGTAGTAGTAGTAGTAGTAGTAGATAGTAGTTAGTAGTAGTAGTAGTAGTTAGTAGTAGTAGTAGTAGTAGTAGTAGTAGTAGTAGTAGTAGTAGTAGTAGTAGTAGTAGTAGTAGTAGTAGTAGTAGTAGTAGTAGTAGTAGTCTACAACAAGACCACAAAACCACACATACTATTTCAAATGGCACCCATTCGTTTAATGTAAATACAAAATGCGCTATGCATTTCTTTCCGTGAAAGTATCAAACTATGATAAACACTGAATAAACTATATCTCCCCAATTATTCCGGCTATGTGTTCAAGTGGTATGACACTCGCTTTCGGATCGGAAGGTCCTGAGTTCGAGCCTCGCTCGGCACATATTTGAGTCCTTGGAAAAGGCTCTTTACTCACATTTTCTCACCGTACTCAGGTGTAAAATGAGTACCTGACCATTAACAGCATTGTCAATGTCCGGAAAAATTGTAATATCGCCTAAAAAGGTGTCATGTCTCGTTCTACATGTTACGTGTTGCTGTTGGTCAGAGACCCATTGTAAAGCGCTTTGAGCACATTTAGTGGATATTGCGCTATATAAAAGCTCCAAAAAAATTATTGGGTGAACTCTGTAGTATAATGGTAGTACGTCTGACCTATCATCAGGAGGTTCGAACCCCAGTCGAGGCTAGCGGATATTTTGGGATGGTTATTTCCTTTTTATCTCGTGCTTTGCCTCGAGCTGACTCGTTACACACCTGACCTCTTCTGATCAATAAACTAAGGGGGGCAATTCAGGTTTTACAACATTCCATTATGACAACATCACGACTGATGAAAGTTAGTCAAAGGGAAACAACTGCTGTTATTATAATAATGATCAAGGATTGTTGAATTATCGTTCTTATTACCATTGTCCTGATTGTTTATTTGTGATACATTTATTCTTTTTGACATGACAAAACTAAGGACGCGAAATGAAAGTCTCCGATTAGATATATTTATCAAGAAGGGAGGCTATGATTTTATCAAAATGTTACAAACGTGACTTTTACCATGAATTTAGATAAATTGAAATGTATAAATGGCGAAATAATAACTTATGTACATAGATTGTCAGAAAGTAGCGATTCATACAATCCTCTGACCAAACCTCTTAGCGCATCGAATTTTAACGTGAACATTAAACACCATTTCTTACATTGCAAAAGACTTTGAGTTCCTATTTTTAACGCGAAATCAAAATCTCCTTTTCGATATAGTTAGATAGTTTGCGCTTGGCTGAGAATCTCACAACACTGCCATCCGGAAGTATAGATAGTATGCGCTTGGCTAGCAAGCTCATAACATTGCCATCAGGAAGTATAACGGACCAACACACAAAACTGTGTGTATCCATGAACGTTTATAGCCAGGTTAATGCAGTTCAGTGAGCATTACTCATAAACGCGGATGGCAAAAAACCATAACAAAGACCTGAGTGACGTCATCTTCGAACTATCTATAACGGACCAACACACACACAACTATGAGTAACCTTGAAGGTTCATAGTCTGGTTAATACAGTTTAATGAGAATTTACCCATAAACGCGGATGGCAAAAAAAAAAAAAAAAACAATAACAAAGACCTGAATGACGTCAAGTACGTTCTATCAATATATATATCAAGGGAGGTAATCCAGAAAAATGAGTGGAGCCGACACTTTTAGGTTGATAAATAATAACAAGAAATGAAGTGAGTAAGAAAGTGCTAGAGATACATTAGAGAATAAATAGAACGACAGTGTCCAAATCTGTGCTAATATAACGATGAATGATGTGTATCATTATGATAATTTCCATTCAGGATCAATAAAGTATATCTTATCTCATCTTATCTTATCTTATCTTATCTTATCTTATCTTTAAAACTTCGCGTCGGCGATGGGGGGCTCGAACCCGTGACCTTACTGGTACGACAACTCCGCCTGGCCGTGGAGAGCGCGGATCCACACTGTGAG
>NC_088373.1:16202938-16227938 GCF_034508935.2 Berghia stephanieae | reverse complement strand
TTATTTATCTGGCAAATTGACATTTTATTAACGCTAAGACTCCGAAACAATCAAATTTTGTACGATGTTTACAATTGACATAAAGTTGGTTTGGGTGTATTATGATATTGATTAGACCTCGTGATGATTATATCGAAAAAATCAAATTTGTTGCGTCTAATCCCATCAAAAAACAGACGCCATCATTTTTTTAGCATGCGGGTTCCGTGTTAGTGTCAGTCTTCCGGTTGGCGAGTATGGCAATGAAGTGGGAGTACTTGCATTGAATCGAAACACGATAGTGGTTCCCCTCATTATTTTGAATACAATCAATTTCTTAAAACTAGATATATGAAACCATTTTCCGTTCTTATCATTGGGAAATATTTCTACGATGGGTGAGCAACATAATATATGATATTAAATGCAGCAAACATCTCTGTGTTCCCCAATTAAAAAGCTAAGTGGAGTTTTGTTTTACGAAGTCGTAACGTGTATTGCCTATTAAGACAATAGAAATTGAGTTCAAATTTTATAAAACACTTCAATCATAGATTTTCAGTTGATCGACTTATCATTACGTTCATTTTACGAGCACCGTTTTATTGAACGGAAGTTATGCTTGTAACAGTAAAACAATGATGATGTCTCAAAGCGCTTTACAAGGGGTCCCAGGCCAACAGCAACACTGTGCGACTATGTGGTTTAGTGGTATGACACTTGCTTTTGGATTGGAAGGTCATGGGTTAGAGCCTCGCTCGGCGCACAGTTGAGTCCTTGGAGAAGACTTTTTACTCACATTTTCTCACCGTACTCAGGTGTAAAATGAGTACCTGGTCGTTAACAGCGTTGTCTCTATCCGAAAATAAATGTAATATCGCCTAACAGGCGTCAAGTCCCGTCCTACATGTTAAATGTTGCTGTTGACCACGGACCCCTTGTAATTAAACCTGTTATGTTGAATTCGGCTTGAGCACATTAAGTTGATAATGCACCACATGTATAGATAGTATGCGCTTGGCTAAGAAGCTCATAACATTGCCATCCGGAAGTATAACGGACCAACACACAAAACTGTGTGCATCCATGAACGTTTAGAGTCGGGTTAATACAGTTCAGTCAGCATTACTCATAAACGCGGATGGCAAAAAAAAAAACAATAACAAAGACCCGAGTGACGTCATCTTCGTTCTATCTACAAATAATCCTATTATTTTTAACCACTTCCATTTAAGTGCACCGTGCCCTTCCCCCCCCCCCCCCCTCTTAATCTCTCACCGGAGTGGAGGTTCCCCCCCCCCCCCCTATCTTTAAACATCATTAACAAAATAGATAGAACGAAGTTGACGTCACTCTGGTCTTTGTTATTGTTTGTTTGTTTTTTTATTTGGTTTTCCATTTTTATAAGTATTTCTTGGGAAATTAAGGAGCAGGAATCGGTGTAAGATAAAGAACTGAACAAGCTTGTATTTTTGGGATGTTTTGTTTTTCTTGTATTTTTTTTTTCTTGATTTGTCTGGCATCTTTCAAACATATAGATAGTTCGAAGATGACGTCACTCAGGCCTTTGTTATTGTTTTTGCCATCCGCGTTTATGAGTTGTTCTCACTAAACAGTATTAACCTGACTATAAACGTTCATGGTTAAACAGAGTTTGTGTGTTGGTCCGTTATACTTACGGATGGCAATGTTGTGAACTCCTTGGCCAAGCGCATACTATCTATAGCCTGATACTGAAATCCAAAAGGACTGGCATTATTTGTTTTTTGCACCGCCTAGTGAGTTGTCGTTAGTAGTGCTCATGGAAACAAGTTATTGGTTGAACTATTGAATACAACTCACGATTTGTTTTCTTTTGTGGCCAAGGACTGGCATTTTGACGTCATATTTTGGTCAGTATCAGGCCATAACTCTACAAAGGCCACGATTCATCAGACTATAGATAGAATGCGCTTGGCCAAGGAGTTCACAACATTGCCATCCGGAAGTAGAACGGACAAACACACAAACTCTGTGTAACCATGAACTTTTATAGTCTGGTTAATACAGTTTAGTGAGAACAACTCACAAACGCGGATGGCAAAAACAATAACAAAGGCCTGAGTGACATCATCTGCATACTATCTATAGATAGAACGAAGATGACGTCACTCAGGTCTTTGTTATTGTTTTTTTTTTTTGCCATCTACGTTAATGAGTTGTTCTCACTAAACAGTATTAACCAGACTATAGATAGAATGCGCTTGGCCAAGGAGTTCACAACATTGCCATCCGGAAGTATAACGGACCAACACACAAACTCTGTGTAACCATGAACTTTTATAGTCTGGTTAATACAATTTAGTGAGAACAACTCACAAACGCGGATGGCAAAAACAATAACAAAGGCCTGAGTGACGTCATCTGCATACTATCTATAAACGTTCATGGTTACACAGAGTTTGTGTGTTGGTCCGTTATACTTCCGGATGGCAATGTTGTGAACTCCTTGGCCAAGCGCATTCTATCTATTGTTCAGTTCTTTAAGAATTTCTTACTAAACTGTATTCATCCGTAGCCATCGTTCTGTTTTAGCCTGATACTGAAATCCAAAAGACTGGCAGTTTGACGTCATTATTTGGTCAGTATCAGGCCATAACTTTACGAAGGCCACGATTCATCAGACTATAGATAGAACGAAGATGACGTCACTCAGGTCTTTGTTATTGTTTTTTTTTGCCATCCACGTTTATGAGTAATTCTCACTTAACTGTATTAACCAGACTATTAACGTTCAAGCTTACAGCTAGTTTTGTGTGCTGGATGTTATATTTCCGGATGGCAATGTTGTGAGCTTCTTAGCCAAACGCATACTATCAATATAAATAGTATGCGCTTGGCTAAGAAGCTCAAAACATTGTCATCCGGAAGTATAACGGACAAAGACACACAACTCTGTGTAACCATGAACTTTTATACTCTGGTTAATACAGTTTAGTGAGAATTACTCATAAACACGGATGGCAAAAAAAAAAAACAAACAAACAAAAAAAAACCCAACATAAAACAATAACAAAGACCATCGTGACGTCATCTTCATTCTATCTCTATATAAAGGTTCAAGATTGTACATGGTGTTATGTGTTCGTACGTTATTTTCCGGCTGGCGAAATGCTGTGAGTTCTATGTGGTCTAGAGGTATGACACTCGCTTTCGGATCAGAAGGTCCTGGGTTCGAGCCTCGCTCGGCGCATAATTGAGTCCTTGGAGAAGGCTCTTTACTCACATTCTCTCACCGTACTCAGGTGTAAAATGAGTACCTGGCCGTTAACAGCGTTGTCTCTGTCCCAAAAATTTGTAATATCGCCTGACAGGCATCATGTCTCGTCCTACATGTTATGTGTTGCTGTTGGCTAGGGACCCCTTGTAAAGCGCTTTGAGCACGTTTAGTGGATATTGCCTATATAGATAGAATGCGCTTGGCCAAGGAGTTCACAACATTGCCACCCGGAAGTATAACGGACCAACACACAAACTCTGTGTAACCATGAACTTTTATAGTCTGGTTAATACAGTTTAGTGAGAACAACTCACAAACGCGGATGGCAAAAACAATAACAAAGGCCTGAGTGACGTCATCTGCATACTATCTATAGCATCAACAGGATCACTGAACTGTGTGGTTACTCATAACAAATTAACACCCTTGACAATGCGAGATATCATGATAGTGTTGTTAATGATGAAACAATAAGCGTGTCGGATAAAACCACTTCAGCACATCGAAAGGACTTCGGCACCCTATAATATTCACAGCTCGAGTGTGTGTTTTTTTGGGGTTTTTTTTTTGTCTTTAGACGAGACCAGGAAACTCTTTTTCTTATTTTATTTTACTGGGTTTTTTTTTCTGCCGTTATCAGATGCTATGCGTTTAGGTAAGATACTCACAACATCCGCCAGCCGGATATATATATATATATATATATATATATATATATATATATATATATATATATATATATATATATATATATATATATATATATATAGCGTACCACCACACACACATCTATGTGTAAACTTGAACGTTTATAGTCTGATTGATATAATTTGGTGAGAACCGACGTTTACATATATTAAGGTCTGGCGTCCGAACTCCATTATGGGCTTAGTTTAACATAGCTGTAATGGACAGTGCTTCCTCGTTTTCATAAATAATTTCGGCAAACAATCTATCAAATGAAACAAATCTTAAATTATTCCCAGACGATAGTCTCTTATTTAGAACGATAGATATGTGGTCTAATGGTATGACACTCGCTTTCCGATCGGAAGGTCCTGGGTTCGAGTCTCGCTCGGCGCATAGTTGAGTCCTTGGAAAAGCTCTCTACTCACATTCTCTCACCGTACTCATGTGCAAAATGAGTACCTGGCCGATAACAGCATTGTCTCTGTCCTAAAAAATGTTATATCGCATAGTAGGCATCATGTGCCGTCCAAAATGTTAAGTGTTGCAGTTGGCCAGGGACCTCCCCCCTCCCCCCTGTAAAGTGTTTTGAGCACGTTAAGTGTATATTGCTCTATATAAAAGCTCATTATTCTTTTAGAAGATCACCATGGTGCAAAGATCAGTCAATCAAATTTAGACTCACTGATACAATGTAGCACAATATCCACTAAGCGTACTCAAAGAGCTTTGTAAAGGGTCCCTGAACGAGAGCAACACGTAACATGTAGAATGAGACATGACGCCTGTTAGGCGATTTTACAATTTATTTTCAGACCGAGACAATGCTATTAAATAAAAGCCATTGGAACTATTCAGAGAGCAACTGCAAGATTTGCCACAAATTGCCACAAGACGAAACAGGGGTGTGCGACAGCAACCCTTGACACATCATATGGCCAACACTCCAGTCTCGCAGAGAGAACGCGCGCATATAGATAGTATGCGCCTGGCTAAGAAGCTCACAACATTGCCATCCGGAAGTATAACGGACCAACACACAAACTATGTGTAACCTTGAACGTTTGTAGTCTGGTTAATACAGTTTAGTGAGAAGTACTCATAAACGCGGATTGCAAAAAAACAAACAAAAATAAACAATAACAAAGGCCTAAGTGACCTCATCTACGTTCTATCTATACATCTATTTCACAAAACAGTCAAAAGCATTCACTCAGCCATGAACATTCCAATCTACATTAACAATTCAAAAAACAGATACTCAGCCAGGCTTCATCTCATCCAAAATTTCCACCAGCCATTCGCAAGAACAAATGCATACAAACACATGCCCCCACCCCCCCCACCCTCCCCGAACAGTAAGAAGATAAGATGAGATAAGATATCTTTATTGATCCTGAATAGAAATTATCATAATGTTACACATCCTTTATCGTTATATTAGCACAGATTTATACACTGTCATGAACTAATTGATGAAAATACGAAGCTAATTAAAAGTAAAATAAACATCAAATAATATAATAAAATATCCATAAAATATACAGCAGTTACAAGCAATACTACAAAAATCGGACTGGAAAGTAAAATAGAGTTGTAATAATGGATTTGTAATGTAAATAGAATTTTGAAAATAGATTGGGAGGCATTGCACATAGCCAACATAGGTTGATAAAAAGTAAAAATAAAGCATTGAATTTGAATGTATAAATAAATAATAAATAAATATTGTAGATATAGCACCGTGTAAATATGCATCAATAAATAGATTTTAGAGCGAATATAGAATCTTTCAAATTAATTTAATAAAAGTCATCCTAAAGTTTTGTATTGCTGATGGTAAAAATGAATTAAAATATCTTTGTCTTTTGGTTTTCATGTGTATTAATTAGTCTGTCACTCCTGTGGCTTATTTTGATTTCGTTGTACAGAGGGTGGAACTCATCTCTTTGAATTTTGTTTATCTTAACATTAGCAATATCTTTGTGAAAATTTTCTAAATTGTTCGATCCATCATTTCCTAACATTCGATTAGCATGCTTTATTATTCTATTTATTTGTATTACTTCATATTTTTTACAATTTCCACCCCAAGCAGCTACACAGAAACAAAAAAGACTTACAATGCAAGATTTATAAAACAAAAATAAAGTTGCTTTTATCAACAATTATCGAGTACAGTCTCCTCATCATGAATAATCTTGTCTTCATCTTATTAAACACTTTACATGAATGATTTGTCCAGTCTAATTTTTCATTGACAAGTATACCGAGATATTTATACTCCTCTACCCTCTCTACCTTTTCGTTTTTAATAATTATACTTTCATGTATGTTACCATCTTTCCTAAAATCAAATATAATTTCTTTATTCTTCTTTACATTTAAGTTCTAGATAGTTATTATTTCACACCATTCAACAAATCTTTTAATTTCGTTATAATAATTCAATACATCATCTCCGGTTGGTATCAAGGCCTGAATGGCGGTATCGTCGGCATACTTTAAAATATTTACATTACATGTGCCGCTTATGCAGTCATAAGTGTATCTAACGAAATGCGTTAGAGCAAGAACAGTTCCTTGGGGTGCTCCAGTGTTGGTGATAAGGGTAGAGGATTCAACTTTGTTGTTTTCGTCATCCGTGAGGGAAACGAATTGTGGTCGGTCTGTCAAGAATTCTAGTACCCAGAGTGCAATCGAGGGACTAACCTCCAAGTTCTATTGCGCATGATTTCACTAAATTTGATCACATTTGATCAGTATGTGAGGCTGGATGGTGTTGAATGCACTCGAAATGTCTACGAATAGCGTTCTGACATATCCCTTTGGAGTGTCTGCAAGTGTTATGAGAAAACACTAATATAGCGTTGTCCACCCCACGCCCTGATTTATAAGCAAACTGGATGTTGTCTAGATGTTGTTGTGTACTTTGTTGTAGAAATCTTTGTTGAATAATCCTTTCTAGACATTTCATAGGGATGGATGTCAGCGCTACAGGACGAAATTCATTCATTTCTTTGGCTTTTCGATGTTTTGGGACGGGGATTATTTTTGAAGTTTTCCAAATTTTTGGAATATGCCCGTTTCTTAGATTAAAAGTTCTATTTCACTAAATTTGATGGAATTTGATCAGGTCCGCTTGCTTCTATCCGCTTTAATATTTTTGAACAATTTAATGACGTTGACCTGAGTGATGTCTCTTTGTTCCTCTGTTCCTTGATGTTTCAGTTGCTCAGGCTATCAATCTCGTCTGTGAAATCGTATTTATCGAATCGAACATAGAAGTTGTTAAGCTTATCGGCATATTCTTTTTCTGTACCCTTTTCTAACTTAAATTTTCAGTTTTTTTTACCTTTAATTCCTGTGACTAGATCTATTTTGATATTATTCCACACGATTTTCATGTCAGATTCCTGTCAATATTTTCTTTGTATATTTGTTTCCACTCTCGGATGGCTTTATCCAATTTTCTTTGAACTTTTTTCCATTCCTCTCGGTCACCAGTCTTGAATGCGTATTTTTTTCTCATTTAACAATTCTTTTATCGCTTTTATCAGCCAATGTTTGTTATTTCCAAATAATCTTATTGTTTTTCTTTTCACAATGTTTTGTTTGAAAAAGGTTATATAATTAGTTACGATGTCACAAAGGTCATCGAGGTCATTTGCTGATTCAATAAAAAATATTCCAATTGGTGGAGTCGAAGCGCTCCCTTAGAGCATTAGTTGCATCGCTGTCCCATACCTGAATTTGTTTTTGAGCGACTGGGACAGATATCAATTTTGTTTTGTATTTAGATATCATAAGAACCATATTATTGTGATCGGATTCACCAAGATGGGCCATTTGACGAGAAGAATATCCGTTTTGAATGGTTGAATAAAGAAAGATCGATTGTGCGTTCGTTTCTCGGTCCATGTGCTGTCGATGGAATAAAAAACCTTCGTCAAGTGGGACACTTTCATCACATTTTGCCATGTGACCAATGACCTCGATCAAGCACATGGAAAGTTAATGTAGATCATCCTGTAGCCTTTGGAAACTTATAGATAGTTCGAAGATGACGTCACTCAGGCCTTTGTTATTGTTTTTGCCATCCGCGTTTGTGAGTTGTTCTCACTAAACTGTATTAACCTGACTATAAAAGTTCATGGTTACACAGAGTTTGTGTGTTGGTCCGTTATACTTCCGGATGGCAATGTTGTGAACTCCTTGGCCAAGCGCATTCTATCTATAGCCTGACACTGACCAAAACATTATGTCAAAAGACAAGTCTATGACCACAGACAGTAAACATATCCTGAGTTGCAATCAATAATTCAACCAATGGGGTCACTTGCTTCCTTGAGCAGTACTAACGACAACTCACTAGAGCCTGCACAAACCTAAAATAAAACTGACGTCAAATTATAAGTCCTAGTAGGTCTTAGTGTCAGGCATTAAGTTAACGATCATCCCTATTGGATCTCCGGTTAGACATTTCTGCAGGATTCATTAGTCTGATGTCACTTCCGCCCAGCAACGAGCAGTTTGGTTCTAAACAAAGAAAATCAGTACTTTTCATTCTTCATGCTGGCTAGAACTTTTTCACATACCATGTGATCAGAATGTATAAAAGTCAAAACATGATCAGATTTATAATGTTTTTCTCCTTTGGATTCACGTTTAGAATCGTCGGAGAAGTATTTCATACGGGCGTCCGCCATTGTTACGATAGTTTAGAACCAGTTACTAAGTTACTATGCGTCATTACAAGGGAAGTGACGTCACGACTCTTGAAGTCTATTTATCCTTTATTCTTTCATCTATCGTTTGGCCCAACAGACAATAACAATAAATATTATTTCTTTCTTTCAGGGATCGCTCATCCTTGACGAATTGAGACAAATCTAAGTCAGTCTTCAAATCATCCACAACCATGATCCAGTTTTTTGTTGCTTTTGCCTTAGTTCTGGTATCGTTATCCCAAGGTAGGTTATATTATGTTACCCAAAATCTACAGGTAGCTAAAGGAGTCAATAAAATGTATATAAAGGGAGTAAAATGATTCTTATATTGCGTCAGTGCATGACATAATCAGTCGGAAGATGAAAATTTTGGAATAGCATTTTTTTTTTCATTTTCTGAAAGAATATGCTAACCAGAGCATTTTAATCTTTATTTGAAGTAAATTGGATGATTTTTCATGAAGTTATGGTCACATTTATGGGAAAGGTATCCAGCAACTTTTTTAAATTTCATACTTATTCAACTTGACTAGCTGTAAAAAATATTTAGTAGTCAAATTAAGCTTTGATATTTTTCCGAAGATGTACAAAAGGGTTGATTTAATAATTTATGACAAGAACTCATTTTTGATGAAAATTGACCTTCTAACTAAACGTGGCAATATCTCAGTTCAAACCTCAAACCTTTTTTCACCATCCGTCTGATTATGTCATTCACTGTAACATTTGTTACCCAAAATCTAGAGGCGTCTTTAAAATGTATAGTAAAATAAAGGGAGTAAAATGACTCTTATATAAAAGATACAAAACAAAATGAACTACGTTTCGGAAACCCGAAGAAGGCCAAAGGTCGAAACGTCGTTTACTTTGTTTTGTATCTGTTATAAGAGTCATTTTACTCCCTTTATTTTACTCTACATTTTAAATGTTACCCACCGTCTAAAAACAGTATTATTATTCGGTATGCTAGTTACAGACAAAAGGGACGCAAAGTCGTGACATCAAACCCTCCACTGTTTTGGTTCCCGAATCATCGTCAATTGGATTCAATAGTCTGATGTCACCTCGCCCAGCAACGGCGAGCAGCGTGGTTCTAAACAAAGAAAATCGGTACTTTTTATTCTTCATGTTGGCTAGAACTTTTCGTATCAAATGTGATCAGAATGTATAAAAGTCAAAACATGATCACATTTATAGTGCTTTTCTCCTCTGGATACACTTTTATGCTCGTCGGAGAAGAATTTCATAAGGGCATATATATATATATATATATATATATATATATATATATATATATATATATATATATATATATATATATGAATGCTTTTAGCTTTTTAGTCATTTCTATAATTATAAAACAAAATACTATGTATTGAAAGTGCTCAACTTTTTGATAAAAGGAGCTATTCATAAAATAATTCACATATTATTTATTTTATCTCCATATTTTGTTTCCTAACTCCCTAGGTAGTATGACGCTATGCCCACAAGAAGACATGGAATTCTATCCCCACACCCATTCGTGTTTCATGTTTAAGGGTTATACAATGGGTTTCTCAAACTGCAGATACCGATGTGAAGATATTAGAGGAACAGAGAGTAACGAGAAAGGCTATGTGGGACGGATTTTCGATTCGGAGACAAACACATTTATCAAAGGTAAAACAAATACACCCACAAAAATGAGAAATATTACAATAATATTTTAAAATTATATGAATTAACAGAGAAAGAAAAGTCGTGACGTCACACTTAATACTCTTCCGGTTCCAAATTACTTGGAAGTGTGTGAGTTGCCAGGCTTTCGGAGGACTAGTAATGGATAAGTTTGAATCATAAGGTAGCATAACTATTTTACTATTATCAGATTTTTTATAAATGGCGCGTGTTTTTCTGGTTTTTTTTTTTCTCAGCTGTCCGTCTACCAAAAGTTGTAAAACTTTGTGCCAACCTCTGAATCAATTTGTCTTAACTGAATATAGATTTAGGACCGTATTGATACTATATCAAAAAAGTTTTTTTTTCTTTAAGACCTATAAAATCTACATTAAAACCGCTGTCATAAAATTAGAGATTTTACACTTAAATAAGTAAACACGTTACGCACCTCAAAGTAAGAAATGAATGCATCGTATTTCAAAAAATAATTCATAATCACAAGTAGTTCCGGCTAGTGATTATGAGTTCACGTCATAATTGTTTCCGAATAAAAACAATTCGCTTTAACTGTTCTAAACTTACCACTTATAATATGTAGTTTGCATTTGTTATCAAATTTTGAATTTATTATTTATGGCATATTATCTACACTACGTCTCAATTACCAAAGACTGATATGATATCTCTAACTTTAAATAATTTGAAATGGTGATTGTATGCTCATTATTGTCAAATTAACAATGAATGTTGTATATATGACTTTGAAAAATTGTGGATATACGTGAAGCCCTTAAAAAAAAAATAAAAAAATAAAATTCCCTTTATTCATCCACAAGGGGAAATTTGTCTTTAGGGTCTATTCCAAGGGAAGACTGGAATAACCCAGGCGTCAGCCGCAGTGCAGCGCCGCAAAGTGAGCTAGGGCTAAGTGACTTGCTCAAGGCCACACAGCGCAGCGGCGGGTGATCGAACTCGTTACCTTTGGGGTACGAAGCAAAGACCGTATTGCTGAGCCACGCTGCAAAGAATGAAAGAATATGATACGATACGATACAATACGAAATCTCTATCGGTTCCACTCTCGTAAAGCTGC
This sequence comes from Berghia stephanieae, assembly GCF_034508935.2. Classification (NCBI taxonomy): domain Eukaryota; kingdom Metazoa; phylum Mollusca; class Gastropoda; order Nudibranchia; family Aeolidiidae; genus Berghia; species Berghia stephanieae. The sequence continues at coordinate 16,216,528 of NC_088373.1, read as the reverse complement.
GAAAAGAAGTCTTCGTGTATCTACCGATAAGCCATTACAGGGGACGGCTCAGGTATTGGAATTTCACAATCAACCATCCATGAGAAGATGGTTATCGAAATATATACGACAGAGATCACCAGTGTGGAATGACGTGGTAGGAAAGGATCCTAGACAAATTTGATGTCGATATCATCCAAAGATGTATGGAGCTGGTGAACGTAAACATACATCCGACAAAGGATGATAATTCTGGAAGAAAAAGTCTCATGGGTTTTGGACAAAACATCATTGTTATTCTTGAAGGTGGTGAAGATACTGGATTTGAAAGGATGCCATGCCATTTTTTCTTCTTCTCTGCATTATCTAGAAGGTAAAGAATATCATTCTGGGGTAAATGCAAAGGTGTATGGAGCTGGTGAAGGTGTCAGTTCGGCAATGCCTGATGTGAAATAAGTAAATACTGGTCCTCAATTGGTGAACAATCATAACCATAATAAAATTGGTTTTAGGGGGGGTTCAATATACATCATTTACAGTACCCGTTGCTTCACGTAACAAAGAAGTGGTCATTTTTGTGATAGCGGGTTTGATGCTTCATTTATCAGAACTAATGCGATTTAGCCATTAAATAAAGCATGAAATATCCCCTGAAATAAAGATGATAACCTTAACAAGTGAAAACAGCTCTCTGTGAGCTAACAATAGTTACCGATAAGGGCAAAAAGGTCCCCATCATCCATTTCGACTTATCTGTGTTATCGGGAGCTGTTGCTCAATGGGCACGATCTATATTTACTTTCCATGTGCTCAAGGTCATTGGTCACATTGCAAAATGTGCTCAAAGTGACCTACTTTGTGAAAAGTGTTCACAGATTTTTAATTTTCTAACATCACGATTGGTCGTTTGGTTCATCTTGACACATGGGTATGTTTATAACTTTTGTAAACAAAGCAGCGTGTTTACATTTGTTAAGAAATATTCAATCGTTGGACAGCAACAAATCATGTGATTGATGACCTGGTTGGATGAAAACATGAATATAGATCGCTCCCATTGGATCTAAGTATTTTAAAACAAACATTTCCTGACTATTGCGAGGCAATATTTAAACGACTTTCTGGCCAGGTACTTTTAGGTATCACTTTAGCCTCCATCCCAAATGTGAATTGACGACTGATGGTCATAATCTTTGTATATAATAAAAGGCGAGTCAGGCATTTGCATTCAAGGACACCATGCCACTTTGTCTGAGAAAACAGGTTCGTACAAAAATATGAAAGTAACATTGCAGCCATCTCATTCAAATTTTTCAAGTAACTTTCGTGTAAAACATTCTGAACTAACCCCTTCATGGGACATCCAAAAAGGTAAGTCTCCCACTTTCTATGATGGCAGCAATTCTAATCCTGTTGCCCGTTACTCAACTTGCAATGTCCAGATTGATAAAGTTTCTTTCCCTTCAGGGGAGGAATTTGGCACATCAGTTCATCCTAAATGTGGGTCTTGCAAATGTCCACTAGCAGGACACAGTTACTCATTTAGAGAGGGGCAAGAACTAAAATTGATTTAAAGTAATTTGCACTATGACGTCACAAAGGAATGCTGGGTTACCTTCCAGGGGCCTGGTTACATCCATTGTATAATCAATATTTTTGGTTTCAGAGAGATGGCATCGTATTTTCTTGTCTAAATAAGCAGGATGTATCGGGAGGTTCTTAAGATTACAGGACTTAAAAGTTCGAGGATAGATGGTCCTTATTGACGACTAGCATATATTTAGGCTAGAAAATGAAATGCCATCAATCTCGAACCATAAGATCAGTTACACAACGTATGTATCTAGTCCTCCTTGTTTTTTGTTTTTTGTTTTTTGTTTTGTTTCTTGTTTTTTTTTTTGTTTTTTTTTTGTATCTTTTGTTTTGTTTTTCTACATCCCGAGGAGATCGTAGTCTGATTTTCCTTGTAGACTTGAGCTCGTTGAAGACGTCACACATGCACACACATACACTAACGCACACATACACTAACACCCACACACACACACACAAACACACACAAACATACACAATAACACATATGCTTATACACACATTTTTTGACACTGTCTTCATGCAGTACATACTTCATTATAAGAATAGATAAAGTAGAAGGTAGCGTCTGCATTCGCTTATATGAAAGTATATAAACAACGAAACTGCATCCACGCTTTTCACTCGTGAGAGTACGTTGAAACGGTGTCTATATTCGCTAGGGCATTGTGATCGGTCATTTGACGTTGGGAATCGCTATATGGCCGCCCTCTTGCCAAATTCACTTTGTGCGCACCAACAGACATGATCTATTTTGATAGTTGACGGTTCAAAAGATTTGAAACGATCTATGTTTACAAAACAGTAGTGTAATAAGTATGGTAGATGAATGATTGTTCGTAATAGTAAATGCCTATATTTCTCCGCAAATATTGCATTATTGATTCTCCACTAGCTTACTAAGAAAGTATAGGGGTTTCCAAGGGGCGGTATGGGAAAATAATCATTTTCCCCCTATGCTATACATTTGGACAAGGGGGGCGAAGTGGCCGAGTGGTTAAGGCATTGCAATGTGACCCGGAACGTCCCGGGTTCGAGCCCCGCTTTGGGCACATTCGTTTTTTTGTCCTCGAGCAAGATTATTAACCCCTGATTTGCTCACTTGGACAACATGGGTGATTCCTGTTGACATCAGACATATTGTTTGATGAATTATCTATATTCCTTCGTGGAATGCCTAGGCAACGATATATGATGATGTCGTGGCGGAAGGGCATAATTTCACACACATTTTCACACACATTTAGACAACATGGGTGATTCCTGTTGACATCAGACATATTGTTTGATGCCTAGGCGACAATATTTTATGATGTCGTGGCGGAAGGGCATAATTTCACACACATTTTCACACACATTTAGACAACATGGGTGATTCCTGTTGACATCACACATATTTTTGATGGATTATCTATATTCCCTCCTTTTTCTTTTTTTCTCCTCTTTCTTCTTTTCTCTCTTTTTTTTCTTATTCTTCTCCATGTTCCTATTGGCCTTCCCCTTGATCTTCTGCCCTGGGGTCTCCAGCAGTTCGAAGCTGCTTGTTTGGCGAAGACGTCATCGGGTCAGCAGAGTCCTTTCGGCTTTGTCTGTTTTCCTTCATAAATCCAGGATGAAAAAGGCAATGATGATGATGATGATGATGATGATGATGATGATGATGATGATGAGGATGTTGATGATGATGATGATGATGATGATGATGATGATGATGATCTATAATCCCTTATGAAATGCCAAGGCGATGGTATCTCTCGATTTAAGAAAAAATACATTTGTATTTCAGGTAAAATCCGCAGCAAAACTTATTGGATAGGACTTACTGACAGTGCTATGCACAAAGATCATCGCTGGGACGGATACACTAAAATTAAGGTGAGATTAGCTTCTTGGAGGGGTCCGAATGACAGCTGGTTGAGCACTGGCATCACAAGCAATTGAAAAGTTATCGATCTTGGATGCAGCTGATATTTCTTTTGGATATCTTTAGATCAATGTTGTTTTACTCTCTCCTTACCAGCCATTTTCAGGATTTTCCCCAAAACTTCACACCCAACTACCACAAAAATAGATTTTTATCACTCAAACACAATAGTAGTACGTTTTTTCGATAAATAAATTCTTAAGCAAAACATGCTCTCCAACACACTGTTCACTCTCTATAAATTTTATGATGTACAAAAGAAATTTGAATAAGAAAAATGTTGGTTGTATCGTAACGAATGTGACGATTTTCCTATAGTTGGTAAGGAGAGGGTTAATGTGTACATTAGCGACATGCCAAAAAAAAAAAAAAGGCTGGGATACGTGGACAAATGGGCACTCGTTACTCAAAGTAAAGTCTGGACCTGATTCGATCTTGGCTTTGGGATGTCACGTAATACTCTTTTTAACCCTCTCCATACCAACTCTAGGAGAATATTCACATTCCTAGCGATACAACCAACATTTCTCTCATTTCAGATATATTTTGTAATCACCCAATTTGAAGATTAAATCTCTCCTAACCGCCATTTTCCGGATTTTCCCCAAAACTTCACACCCAACCTATACAAAAATAGATTTCTTTCACTCAAACACCAAAGCTCTTAGTTCTTGATAAATACAAATTTCGTTCTGCTAAACGAGTTCTTCAACACAGTGTTAATATTCTTTAACTATAGCAAAAAATTTTGTTCAAATATTATGATGTACAAAGGAAATCAGAATGAGAAAATATTGACTGCATCGTAACGAATGTGACGATTTTCCTATGGGTGGTAAGGACGGGGTTAAAGGTAACTTGTAGATTGGAGCTGAAGGCTGCAGTTTAATGCTTGTTTTTTGTTTTGTTTTTTTTTAAAATTAAATTATGCATACAATGCATACTTATTAGAGTTGTAATAAATGTATGTTGGATGGAAATAATCTTTCGTGGAAAATCCGAAGAATGATCGCCACGGAGAGAATTCATTTTTAAGATGTTTCTAAAATGCAATGCGGACGTTTCTAGCTTTTAACAGAACTTGTGCTGCGTTTTAGATAGGTGCAATGTATACACTGGCTTTCAAAACTACATCCACGAATGTGACCCATCGTCTCAAAACGGTATTATGTAGGAATGAACCAGATACTAAAAAAGCCGAATTAAATCTAAACTGTTAAAAATTTTGAACTATTGTTATTTAGCATTCTAAGATACGACATTTATCTCTTCAATAAAACATACAAACTAATTACAAGGCTAATATTTCGGGCCATAAACACCATTTTCAGCATCTTAATCATTCCGACATAACACCGCTTTGCGACGAGGGGTCACATATGTAAAAGTGATACTACACTGCCAGAAGCTGAGGACTTTAAAAAGTAATAAACAAAAATGACTATAACAGCTTAGAAAAAGAACATCAGGCAATAGGCAGTGGCGGATATTGTTAGTGTGGAATCACACACAAAAAAAAAGATCAGCAGGCCTCTTGTACTGTATGAAATTGAAATCTGGCCTGCTGTGAGAAAGATATGAAATATTATAAAGCGCAATAAACATTGTAAATTAATCCGTGAAAATTTGCAATAACAATATGATTGTTCATATTTTTAGTTGTATTTCACTTTCTGATTCCCTTTTCTGCAGCCAAATTATTTTGACTGGATTGGAGGTTCTCCAAGCAGTTATAGTTACTCCCGATATACGGTCATAAACTCAGATGGATGGAAAAAAGTACACAAAAATTCTTATTATTACTGTCTCTGCGAGGCTAAAGCAGGTGAGTTTTCATGGAATACAACTATGATAACTATACAACTATTGATACAACTATGATTACTATACAACTATTGGTACAACTATGATTACTATACAACTATTGATACAACTATGATTACTGTACAACTATTGATACAACTATGATTAATATACAACTATTGATACAACTATGATTACTATACAACTATTGATACAACTATGATAACTATACAACTATTGATACAACTATGATAACTATACAACTATTGATACAACTATGATTACTATACAACTATTGATACAACTATGATTACTATACAACTATTGATACAACTATGATTACTATACAACTATTGATACAACTATGATTACTGTACAACTATTGATACAACTATGATTACTGTACAACTATTGATACAACTATGATTACTATACAACTATTGATACAACTATGATTACTATACAACTATTGATACAACTATGATTACTATACAACTATTGATACAACTATGATTACTATACAACTATTGATACAACTATGATTACTATACAACTATTGATACAACTATGATTACTGTACAACTATTGATACAACTATGATTACTATACAACTATTGGTACAACTATGATTACTATACAACTATTGATACAACTATGATTACTGTACAACTATTGATACAACTATGATTACTATACAACTATTGATACAACTATGATTACTGTACAACTATTGATACAACTATGATTACTATACAACTATTGATACAACTATGGATATTCTTTACTAGATAGAGCATTTACTGGAGCCTTTTCCAGATGTCTGATCCCATTATCAGTAATTGAAAACCAGAACCACAGATAATAATAATAATAATATAATAATAATAATAATAATAATAATAATAATAATAATAATAATAATGAATTAATAATAATATAATAATAATAATAATAATAATAATAATAATAATAATAAAATAATAATAATAATAATAATATAATAATAATAATATAATAATAATAATAATAATAATAATAATAATAAATAATAATAATAATAATAATAATAATAATAATAATAATAATAATAATAATAATAATATAATAATAATAATAATAATAATAATAATAATAATAATAATAAATAATACACATTTATACAGCGCTCAATCTCGTGTAAAACACAAGCTCTGGGCACTTTACAATATAAATTATCAATTTTGAGTGAAAAAAAAATGCAATGCAATGAATTCATAGCCAAATCAAGGATTCATAGCGTCAATAAAAGCAAATACAGTAAAGATGTGTCTTGAGATTCTTTTTATAGGTAGGTAAAGACTTACACTTCCTCAGACCATGTGGTTGTTCATTCCAAATCTTGGGGTCGAAACAAGCAAACGATCTATCACCAAATTTTGTTCTCAATCTTTTTTTTTTTTTTTTACGAAATTTTCGTTTGGTCATTAAATGATCTTAAAATGTAATTTTCAAATTTACAAATTACCACGTGTTCTGTGAGATATACCGGTGCTATACCAGTCAAACACTTATAAACAAGACAAGCTGCTTTGTAATATGTGCGCTTTTCAATGGGCAACCAGTGGAGACAGGCCAACAAAGGGGTTGCATGATCAAACTTTCGTTTGTCAAAACTAACCTTTCTGCACTGTTTTGCAGTAGTTGTAATTTTTTTATAGAAGCCTGAGGCAAGTTGAAAGCAGGGAGTTACAATAATCTAGTTTCGAAAAAATGAGGGAAACAACCAATGTTTTACATGTTCCAATTGTAATATACTGACGGATTGAACTGATTTTCTTCAATTAAAAGTATAAAGATTTACAGAGTGCAGAAATGTGAGCTCACAAACTCATTTCTGAATCAAAATAGACACCCACATTTTTCACAGTCTTTGAAAGTTTGATCTTTTCACCCCCAATCAACACCTCAAGACCATCATTCACCTTCAACTGCCCTCTGTTTCCCACAATCATCACTTCTGTTTTTGACTCATTCATTTTCAACTTGTTTGCATCCATCCACGTCTTTGCATCCGTCACACATTCTTCCACACGTTTCACAATATTTTCAAGATTTTTAGTTTTATCAGTAGCAGAAAGTTGCGTATCAGCTGCATAGAGATTAAATTAGATAATGGAGAAGTATACAAAACAAAAAGAATTGGACCCAAAAACAGAGCCTTGGGAAATACCAAAAGACAATGTATGTTGACGAAAAAGTTTATCCAAAATCCTAACCTGTTGCTTTCTGCCATCTAAATAAGATTCAAACCACTGTAAGACAGTCTCAGACAAGCCAAAAGTTATATTAAGTCGTTTACTGAAAATGCCGTGATCAATAGTATCAAAAGCAGCCGAAAAGTCTAACAATGTCAGAAGAGAAACAGAACCTTTATCTAAAACATCAAGCAAATCACTCGCAACACAGCACAGAGCAGTTTCTGTGCTGTGGTATGAACGATAAGCTGACTGAAATTTTTCCCATAGATTGTTTTCATGGAGATGTTGTGAAAGACGTCTGAGTACAACTTTTTCAAGGATTTTAGAAAGAAATGGCAGATTTGAGACGGGACGGTAGTTATTAATATCATTTAAATCGCAAGCTCGTGAGTTATTTGGGGCGATAAGATAAAGCACATTAAACAAATCCAAATCCGTGAAAGTATCCTATATTAATCACTAACTAATAACTAATAACTAATAAGAACTAATAACAAAGAGTTGTGTTGAGAGACGTCGACTTAGTGCCTTTTATAAACGAATAATTAAGCGAGAGATGGCATGCGATCTTCAATCTTCAATCTTTATGTATTATTTATCACCGGTTTTTAAACTTGAGCTTGATTATATAGCGCAATGTCCACTAAACGTGCTCAAAGCGCTTGACAAGGGGTCCCTAGCCAACAGCAACACATAACATGTAGAACGAGACATGACGTCTGTTGGGCGATATTAACATATTTTTTCGGACAGAGACAACGCTGTTAACGGCCAGGTACTCATTTTACACCTGAGTACGGTAAGAGAATGAGAATAAAGAGTCTTTTCCAAGGACTCAACTATGCGCCGAGCGAGCGAGACTCGAACCCAGGATCTTCCGAACCAAAAGCGAGTGTCATATCACTAGACCACATAGCCGCACCATAAGATAATAAGCAGTGAGAAATTAATCGGAATTTGCAAGTGAATTTCCGGATTCTGGTTGTTTTATATTATTTAACTCACTTAACCCTAACACCGACTATATCCGTAGTGTACCCGGGTTCCTTTTACCCCATGCCTATTTATTACATTTTTCTGAGACAAATTTTAGGCGTAGTATCAAAGCTATTGTTTTTCATTTTTACATGTTAATGGTAATTGAATAAAACTATCTAGACCTCTATGCACACGCTTCTTTTTACCACATTATTTTCCCAGTTTTAAAAAGTATAAAAAATCTCTAGGATTGAATGAATTAATCAACATTCATCCCCCCCCCCCCCAGAAATTCCACCTCTCAGAATGACGTCCCCTCTGCCGCTACAGATCGGGCAAAAAAGTGAGAAGGCTGTCACCTGCTCAATAGGATACAAATGGAGCGAGCTTTCGTGGTACCTTCCAAGCCAACAAGAGATAAGCAGATGTTACGTGCAAATAGATGGGGCAAGGACATGTCGTTCCTATGTTTCGGGGTACGCAGGAACTGTAACCGGGAACACGGAGAGTGTGATTGAGATCACCAATGTCAAGAGGATTGACCATGGACGATGGAAGTGTGTTGTAAGATTGGATGGAGAAACGCTTGGAGAACAAACCCAGGATGTTCGAGTTTTTGGTAATGAATGATGATGATGATAATGATAAATTTTTATTGTCCATAATATTGAAATCCCAAGGTTTATGTCGCTCAAACAAATAGGTCCTTTAGCCTATGAAGCCATGAAGCCGGAGTTTATCCCGGTTTCTATACGAGAAACTGACAAAAGCAATTTCTTGCTATCCTTTGGATAGGACGCGATCTATTGCAAAGTACTGTCTTCCACCGAATATAATAGGTTCAGGTACCCATTTACTGCTGGGTGGACAGGGGGTGGTGGTGGTGGGGGGGGGGGTTAGAAATAATCTCGACTGCCCCCGGGATCGATCTTAGTCCCAATACATTTTCTTTATGCAGTACAGAACGTACTTCATTATAAGAATAGATAAAGTGCAAATAAATGGGGCAAGGACATGTCGTTCCTATATTTCGGGGTACGCAGGAACTGTAACCGGGAACACGGAGAGTGTGATTGAGATCACCAATGTCAAGAGGATTGACCATGGACGATGGAAGTGTGTTGTAAGATTGGACGGAGAAACGCTTGGAGAACAAACACAGAATGCTCGAGTTTTTGGTATGATGATGATAATGGTGATAATGATAATGATACATTTTTATTTTCCATAATATGTGAATACCAATGGTTTATATCACTCAAACAAATACAGTCCTTAAGTAAAAGTAGACCTTCAGCCCATGAAGCCGGAGTTTATGCCCGTTTATATACGTGAAACGGACAAAAGCAATTGCTTGCTATCCTTTGGATAGGACGCTATCTATTGAAAAGTACTTTCCACCGAATATAATAGGTTCAGCTACCCAGCTGGGTGGACAATGGGGAGAGGGGGGGGGGGGGGTTAGAAATAATCCCGACTGCAAACGGGATCTATCTTGGTCCCTTTACTTGTGAAGCGAGTGCTCTACCAACTGGGCTATCGGAACCCACAAGATAATAATAATGGTAAATCTTTATCGTCCATAATTTTGAAATCCTAATGGTTTGTATTGCTCAAACAAATAGGTCCATTAAAAAAGTAGTCTTCAGCCCATGAAGCCGGAGTTTATCCCGGTTTCTGTAGCGTGAAACGGACACTAGTAATTTCTTGTTACCCTTTCGATATGATGCTTGTTTATCGTAAAGTAATTTCCGTCAGATCTAAAAAAAAAAAAAACAAAAAAAAAAAAAAAAAAAACAACAACAACAACAAAACAATAATTGCTGGGTAGACAAGGGGCGGGGGTGGCGGGGGGGGGGGGGGGTCAGTGAAAAAAAAACAACAAAATATCTAGACTTTACCCGGGATCGATCTCAGTCTCTTCGCTTGTGAAGCGATTTCTCTAGAACAAATATAATATAAGTGATCTATACATGTGAGCTTTTAAATAGCGCAATTTCCACTTAACCCTCTCCTTACCACCTATTGGAAAATCGTCATATTTGTTACGATGCAATCGTCACTTTTCTCATCCAGATTTCATTTCTTTTTGCTATAGCTATACAGACTTGAAATTCTGTAATAGAGCTCATATTGTCGAACAATATTACGTAGAGACTATCCTTGTTGCTTTTTTGTTTGAGTAAGAAATGTCTGTTTTGAGTTGGGTTGGTGTGAAGTTTTGGGGAAAATTATGAAAATGGCTGGTAAGGGGAGGGTTAATGTACTCAAAGCGTTTTACAAGGGGCCCCTGACTAACAGCAACATGTAACATGTAGAACGAGACATGACGCCTGTTAGACGATATAACATTTTTTTCCGACAGAGACAACGCGGTTTGACGACCAGGTACTCATTTTACACCTGAGTACGGTGAGGGAATGTTAGTAAAGAGCTTTTTCTATGGACTCAACTATGCGCCGCTGAGAGCGGGACTCGAACCCTGGACCTTATGATCAGAAAGCGAGTGTCATACCACTGGACCACAGTACGCGCACAACGCGTGTTTTCTCATTTGCGACTTGTGAAATGAGTACCCTAAAGTAAACAACGTCGTCTCTGTCGGAAATATTAGTATAAAATATCGCCTAACAGGCTTCATGTCTCTTCCTGCATGTTAAGTATTGCTGTTGGCTAAGGACCCTTTCTTTGTAAAGCGCTTTGAGCACGTTTAGTGGATATACATTGCGCTTTATAAAAGCTCAACTTTTTTACTGAACGAAAGAGTGAAAATGGAGAGGCTTCGTATTGGAAAAAAAACAGACAATGGACGTTTCGGGTACAAACCCTTCGTCAGCTGCAGTTTGGCTTATCACATTCAAACAAACGAAATATTTCAGAGGCTGCCAAGGATATCGTGTGTAACCATTCGTTGTCTCCATCGGGTGTGGAAGTCATCTGTGAAACACCCAGAATCTACCCCGAGGGCCAATGCTCATGGGAATACAAAGACTCAAACGAGGTTAGTCGTTTTTTTTTGCTTTGGAAATATCATAGAATTAGGGAAAAAAAGAAGAACAATTTGCGATTAACCAATAGGATTCAATAGTCTGATGTCACGTCGGCCCAGCAACTATGAGTTTGGTCTAACTTTTTATTCTTCATGCTGGGTTTAACTTTTTCACATGTCATGGGATCAGAATGTATAAAAGTCAGATCATATCCGATTATAATGTTTTTCTCCTATGGATACACTTTTATGCTTGTCGGAGAAGTATTTCATAAGGGACGTGATGGAGATTATGGCGTCCGCCATTGTTCCGACAATTTAAAACCAGTGGACATGATCTATATTAACATTCCATGTGCTCGAGGTCATTGGTTACAGTGCACAATGTGCTCAAAGTGACCCTCTTAGTGAAAAGTGTTCACAGCTTTTTAAATATCTAACATCACGATAGTCTTCAAAAGTCGTATTGTCACTTCCTTCCTAATGACGTATGGTAACTAAGTAACACTGGCTCTAAACTATCTTAACAATGGCGGACGCCGTATGAAATATTTCCCCGGCGAGCTTAAACGCGTATCCAGAGGAAAAAAAAACCATCAATTTGATCATGTGTTGACTTTTACACATTCTGATCACAAGGCATATGAAAAGGGAATGAAAAGTTCTAGCCAGCATGAAGAATAAAAAGTAATGATTTTCTTTGTTTAGAACCAAGATGGCCGCCGTTGCCGGGCGCGTGACATCAGACTATTGAATCCAATTGGTCACTTGGTTCAGCTTGACACATGGGTATGTTTATAACTTTTGTAAACAAAGCAGCGTGTTTACATTTGTTAAGAAATATCCAATCGTTGGACAGCAAAAAATCGTGTGATTGATGACCTGGTTGGACGAAAACATGAATATATATAGATCGCTCCCGTTCCAATGCATCGTTATGAGGGAAGTGACGTCACGACTATTGAACCCTATTAATAACAAGACATGGCGTGAGTAAAAAGAAAAAGTTTCAAGCGACAGATAATAGAGAATAAAAACTTTGCGGCGATGTGGATTTGAACCAATATCACCACCTAGCCACGAGAGGGACACTCTGCAACCGACCACCCATCCACCACTCCAAAAAGAAAATGTGTTTTAACTCATTCAACCCAAACACCGACTATATCCGTAGTTTACCCGGGTTACTTTTACCCCATGCCTATTTATTACATTTTTCTGAGACAAATTATAAGCGTAGAATCAAAGCTAATGTTTTTGGTTTTTGAATGTTAATGGTAGTTGAATAAAACTATCTATGTACATGCTCATTTTAATACATTTTTTGCCAATTTTGAAAAGTAGTAAAAATCTCTAGGATTGAGCGAGTTAAGCGTAAAAGTAATAACTATCTTGAGTCCCGCTCACGACTTCTTGATGTCATGAGGTCACCAGTACACACAAACACCTCGAAAGTTTGCTGACGAGCTTGCAGTTAAGCTTATGGGTTCTATTCTTAATGCAAACGTGCGTATAATACTGAACTTGATAGATAGTTCGAATATGACGTCACTCAGGTCTTTGTTATTGTTTTTTGCCATCCGCGTTTATGAGTAATGCTCACTGAACTGTATTAACCCGACTATAAACGTTCATGGATACACACAGTTTTGTGTGTTGGACCGTTATACTTCCGGATGGCAATGTTATGAGCTTCTTAGCCAAGCGCATACTAACTATACATTGAGTAAGCTTCGATATTGTGCGGCTATGTGGTCTAGCGGTATGACACTCGCTTTCGGATCGTAAGGTCCTGGGTTCGAGCCTCGATTGACGCATAGTTGAGTCCTTGGAGAAGGCTCTTTACTCACATTCTCTTAGCGTACTCAGGTGGAAAAAGAGTACCTGGTCGTTAACAGCGTAGTCTCTGTCCGAAAAAAAATTGTAATATCTCCTAAAAGGCGTCATGTCCCTTCCTACATGTTAAATGTTGCTGTTGGCCAGGGATCCCTTGTAAAGCGCTTTGAGCACGTCTGGTGGATGTTGCTCTATATTAAAAAAGCTCAAAACAAGAAGTCAAATGGATGAATATTAAATAAATCAACTGT
>NC_088373.1:16192938-16197938 GCF_034508935.2 Berghia stephanieae | reverse complement strand
CTGAGTGACATCAACCATCAGCCTGACACTGACCAAAAAATTACGTCAAAAGACAAGTCTTTGACCACAAAAGAAAATAAATCGTGAGTTGTATTCAGTAGTTCAACCAATGGGATCACTTATTTCCATGAGCTTTACTAACGATAACTCACTAGGCGATGCAAAAACCAAATAATGACGTCAAAAGGCCAGTCATTTTGGGTTTCAGTGTCAGGCTATAACATAACGATGGCTACGGTTTCAGTGTCAGGCTATAACATAACGATGGCTACGGTTTCAGTGTCAGGCTATAACATAACGATGGCTACGGTTTCAGTGTCAGGCTAAAACATAACGATGGCTACGGTTTCAGTGTCAGGCTATAACATAACGATGGCTACGGTTTCCATATCAGGCTATAACATAACGATGGCTCCTGTTTCAGTGTCAGGATATAACATAACGATGGCTACGCCTTTAGTGTCAGGCTATAACATAACGATGGCTACGGTTTCAGTGTCAGGCTATAACATAACGATGGCTACGGTTTCAGTGTCAGGCTATAACATAACGATGGCTACGATTTCAGTGTCAGGCTATAACATAACGATGGCTTCGGTTTCAGTGTCAGGCTATAACATAACGATGGCTACGGTTTCCGTGTCAGGCTATAACATAATGATGGCTACGGTTTCAGTCTCAGGCTATAACACAACGATGGCTACGGTTTCAGTGTCAGGCTATAACACAACGATGGCTACGGTTTCAGTGTCAGGCTATAACATAACGATGGCTACGGTTTCAGTGACAGGCTATAACATAACGATGGCTACGCCTTTAGTGTCAGGCTATAACATAACGATGGCTACGGTTTCAGTGTCAGGCTATAACATAACGATGGCTACGGTTTCCATATCAGGCTATAACATAACGATGGCTACGCCTTTAGTGTCAGGCTATAACATAACGATGGCTACGGTTTCAGTGTCAGGCTATAACACAACGATGGCTACGGCTTTAGTGTCAGGCTATAACATGACAATGGCTACTGTTTCAGAGTCAGGCTATAACATGACGATGGCTAGGTTTCATTGTCAGGCTATAACATAACTATGGCTACGGTTCTAGTGTCAGGCTATAACATAACGATGGCTACTGTTTCAGTGTCAGGCTATAACATAACGATTGCTAAGGTTTCAGTGTCAGGATATAACATAACGATGGCTTCGCCTTTAGTGTCAGGCTATAACATAACGATGGCTACGGTTTCCATATCAGGCTATAACATAACGATGGCTACGGTTTCCATATCAGGCTATAACATAACGATGGCTACGGTTTCCATATCAGGCTATAACATAACGATGGCTACGGTTTCCATATCAGGCTATAACATAACGATGTCTACGGTTTCAGTGTCAGGCTATAACATAACGATGTCTACGGTTTCAGTGTCAGGCTATAACATAACGATGGCTACGGTTTCCGTGTCAGGCTATAACATAACGATGGCTACGGTTTCAGTGTCAGGCTATAACATAACGATGGCTACGGTTTCAGTGTCAGGCTATAACATAACGATGGCTACCGTTTCAGTGTCAGGCTATAACATAACGATGGCTACGGTTTCAGTGTCAGGCTATAACATAACGATGGCTACGGTTTCAGTGTCAGGCTATAACATAACGATGGCTACGGTTTCAGTGTCAGGCTATAACATAACGATGGCTACCGTTTCAGTGTCAGGCTATAACATAACGATGGCTACGCCTTTAGTGTCAGGCTATAACATAACGATGGCTACGGTTTCAGTGTCAGGCTATAACATAACGATGGCTACGCATCAACTAAGAAGAAAAGTTGTGACATCGAATATGTGTCTGTCCGTAGCCATCGTTAACTTATAGCCTGACACTGGCCAAAAAATGACGTCAAAAGACAAGTCTGGCGCAAAAGAAAACAAATCGAGAGTTGTATTTATTCAATAGTCCACCTAATGGAATCAATCGCTTCATTGAGCTCTACTAACGACAACTCACTAGACGCTACGTTGCGTAAACCTAAAAAAATGACGTCAAACTATACATCTTAGAGGGTTCTAATGTCAGGCTATATTATATCAACGATGGCTACGGTCTTTCCCGGAGTACGGCCGTTAACTGGTTAACTTTGTACACATATTAATAGGCTTCAACAGTCATGACGTCACTTCCCACGTAATGACGCATAGTAACTTAGTAACCGGCTCTAAACTATCGTAACAATGGTAGACGCCCTTATGAAATATTACTCCGACGAGCATAAAAGTGTATCCAGAGAGAGAAAAACATAATAAATTGATCATGTTTTGACTTTTTCACATTCTGATCACATGACATATGAAAAGTTCTAGCCAGCATGAAGAATAAAAAGTACCGATTTTTTTTTGTTTAGAACCACGCTGCTCGCCGTTACTGGGCGACCTGACATCAGACTATTGAATCCAATTAACCCTTTATGCACCTGTTTCTAATCACCATTTCGGTTACAGGGCCCCCGAGTATAATCCGATTCTCCCCGAACAGTCGGTCTGACCAAGGAGACGACTACGCATACATATACACAGAGGGAGCTGAGATTGACTTGAACTGTCTATTTGACGGAAATCCAGTACCCACTCTTTCTATGAGAAGAGCGGCATCCACACAAGCATTGGCCGCGACTTTGGTGAGTATAATCGTGGCCTTCGTAAAGTTATGGCCTGATACTGACCAAAAAATGACGTCAAAATGCCAGTCTTATGCTACAAAAGAAAACAAATTGTGAGTTGAATTCAATGGTTCAACCAATGAAATGACTTGTTTCCATGAGCTCTACTAACGACAACTCACTAATGACATCAAACTGCCAGTCCTTTTGGATTTCAGTATCAGGCTATAACATAACGATGGCTACGGTATAATACGGACAGAACGAAATTGACGTCACTCAGATCTTTGTTGTTGTTTTTTTTTTTGGGGGGGGGGGGCAACCATTTTATGATTCGTTCTCACTAAAACTTACATCAATCAGACTATAAACGTTTAAGGTTACACTTTGTTCTGTCTGTTGGTACTTTTAGTCCGGCTGGCGGAAGTTGTGAGATTTTTAGCCAAACGCATAGAATTAATTGTCAGATGTAATATTGCTCAACAGGCGTCATGTCACGTCGTAAATGTTGAGTGTTGCTGTTAGCTCGGGGCCCATTGTAAAAGGCTTTGGGCACATTTAGTAGATATTGCTCTCTATAAATAATAATCATCGTCAATGCCTTTTACAACCTGGGTCAGGGTATAGGCCACAGACAGACAGTTTCCATCCCTCTCTCATCAATGCCTTTTACAACCTGGGTCAGGGTATAGGCCACAGACAGACAGTTTCCATCCCTCTCTATCTTGAGCTAACATTTTTATCTTGTTCCATGTCTTACCACTTCTGCTCTGTATATCAGCTTCTTTAACTCTTCTCCAGTTCCCCCGTGGCCTTACCCTAGATCTTCTAGCCCTGAGGGTTCCAGTCCAATACGCTATACAAATGCTCTGGGGTTTTTTTCCCTTCTTTATATGTATATTTTTTTTTTTGGGGGGGGGGGAGTGGCCGAGTGGTTATGGTATTGCACTGTGACCCGGACAGTGTCAGGGTGTTCCTGGATTCGAGCCCCGATTCAGGCACTTTTTTTTTTCAAGGATCAAGATTATCAACCCCCCCCCCCCCCCATTTGCTCACTTGGACAACATGGATACTTCCTGTTGACATCAGATATCTTGTTTGATGAAATATGGAATGCCTAGGCGACGATATCTTATGGTGTCGTGTCGGAGAGGTATCTATAATTTTTTATTTTTTTACATTTCTTTGTAGATCAAAAACACCATCAAGCACCGGATACAAAAAGCCAGTTGTTCTGATAATGGCGATTACATCTGCCAGGCTTCGAACACCGTGGCCGGAAACGTGACGACTATAACTAGGACTCTAAGACTTGGCGTTTCTTGTAAGTCTGCGAAATTGGAACAGCAGTACTCGTCCCCTAAATCTGATATCGTTAGAGAATTTTAACTTCTTCTTCTTCTTCTTCTTCTTCTTCTTCTTCTTCTTCTTCTTCTTCTTCTTCTTCTTCTTCTTCTTCTTCTTCTTCTTCTTCTTCTTCTTCTCCTCCTCCTCCTCCTCCTCCTTCTTCTTCTTCTTCTTCTTCTTCTTCTTCTTCTTCTTCTTCTTCTTCTTCTTCTTCTTCTTCTTCTTCTTCTTCTTCGCTCATGATGATGGTGATGCTCCAGTTGTTGTTCATGATGATAATGATGATGATGCTGTTGATGATAATAATTATGCTGATGCAGCTGCTGATGATAATGTATTTGATGCTCTTTTGTTGTTGTTGTTGTTGTTGTTGTAAATGATGATAATGAAGTTGATGATAATAATAATAATAATGATGATGATAATCCTACAGGCTATCCAACATTGTGTAACAGTGAGGACGACAACAAACAGTTCGGCGCCAACATTGGGAAGAAGGCAAGGATCAGGCTATGCTTGAATGGATATCCTACACCGCGGGTAGATTTATTCAAGCTGATTTATGACACGAAACGTAAATTGATCATCACCATCGTCGTCGTCGTCGTCGTCATCATCATCATCGTCATCATCATCATCATCATCATCATCATCATCATCATCATCATCATCATTATCATCATCTTCGTCGTCGTCGTCATCATCATCATCATCATCATCATAATTATTATCGTCATTCTCATCATCATCATCATCATCATCATCATAATCGTCATCATCATCATCATCATCATCATCATCATCATCATCATCATCATCATCATCATCATCATCATCATCCATCATCATCATCATCATCATCATCACTCATCATCATCATCATTATCATCATCATCATCATCATCATCATCATCATCACAAACCTAGTGCTAGTGTCAGGCTATAAGTTAACGACGGCTTCTGCCTGCCACTAAGACCCACCATTC
>NC_088373.1:16180438-16182938 GCF_034508935.2 Berghia stephanieae | reverse complement strand
TATTTATGATGATAATGCGGTGATGATGATGATGATGATGATGATGATGATGATGATGATGATGATGATGATGATGATGATGATGATGATGTTTTTAAAAAATTCTATGGGTGTTTTAATTTTGCTATCAACAAAGAATGAAGTGTGTAGAAAAGTGCCAGAAGACAATGGAGAATAAAAAAGTTCGTGTCGAGTGGTGGGTAGCTCTGACTCCGGATAGGTGGAGTTGTCGTACCAGTAAGACCGTGGGTTCGAGCCTAGCCATCGTAAAGTTATAGATAGTATGCAGATGACGTCACTCAGGCCTTTGTTATTGTCTTTGCCATCCGCGTTTGTGAGTTGTTCTCACTAAACTGTATTAACCAGACTATAAAAGTTCATGGTTACACAGAGTTTGTGTGTTAGTCCGTTATACTTCCGGATGGCAATGTTGTGAACTCCTTGGCCAACCGCATTCTATCTATAGCCTGATACTGACCAAAAAATGTCGTCAAAAGACAAGTCTTTGGCCACAAAAGAAAACAAATCGTGAGTTGTAATCAATAGTTCAACCAATGGAATCACTTGTTTCCTTGAGCTCTACTAACGACAACTCACTAGACACTGCACAAACCTAAAATATGACGTCAAACTATAGGTCCTAGTGAGTTCTAGTGTCAGGCTCAAAGTTAACGATGGCTACGGTTCGAGCCCACATCGACGCGAAGTTTTTTAAAATTCTCTATTGTCTTCTGGCACTTTTCTACTCACTTGATTCCTTGTTGTTATCAACATAAGTGTCTTCGCCACTTACTTTTCTGACTTAATATTGAGAGATGGATATAATGTTCCTTTCTTTTACTTTGTAGATTATGATCGATGTGAGCAGGTTCACAGGCTAAGTTCAAAGATGCTAATTGAATGTATTCATTACGTCACATTCAAAATAGTTAAATATACTAAACATGGAATGCTTTGGGCTAAAAACCAGTCTTCAACTAATAGCAAAAAAAAAAATATATATATAATACAATCTCCGTTAAAATATAAATATACCATGTACAATCCAAATATACGATATAAAAATTTTTTTCAGAATCATAAATTCAAATTCAAGTCAATCAAAATTGAAACATTTTGGTCAGATTTTTATAAGTTTCAAATTCGTAAAATTATATCTTTACGGTTTTTATTTATCACTCATTATTTCGTTATCCATTTTCTTTTTCTTTTTTTTTATCTTGCTTATTTATCTATATCTTACACTGGAGTACGGTTTCTCGAACACAGTTTCATGGAACATATGGTTTCCTCGAACTCATTAGAATGTCGCAAATATTTCCCTTATCACGCTTTGTACACGTTTTTCTCGAACCGTGATTTCCGCTAGTCCGTCCTGTCTAATATAGATAGAACGAAGATGACGTCACTCGGATTTATGTTATTGTGTTTTGCCATCCACGTTTATGAGTAATTCTCACTAAACTGTTATAACAAGATTATAAAAGTTCATGGTTGACACACAGTTTTGTGTGTTGGTCCGTTATACTTTCGGATGGCAATGTTGTGAGCTTCTTAGCCAAACGCATACTATCTATACCAACGACAACAATCGTGATTCTCACCATAATTTTTTATTGTTATGATGGGGCTTTTTGGTCAATAACTCGTTCTCACTAAATTGTATTAATCAGACTATTGATGCTGTGCGTTTGACTAAGAAACTCACATAATTCAATGAGGACGACAATGGCTGTAAGTAAGTGGGTTTTAATGTCAGGCTATAGATAGTATGCGCTTGACTAATAAGCTCATACCATTGCCATCCGGAAGTATAACGGACCAACACACAAAACTATGTGTAACCATGAACTTTTATAGTCGGGGTAATACAGTTTAGTGAGTCTCACTCACAAACGCGGATGGCAAAATACAATAACAAAGGCTTGAGTGACGTCATCTTCGAACTATCTATACGTTCAGGCTAAAGATAGTATGCGCTTAATTAAGAAGCTCATAACATTGCCATCCGGAAGTATAACGCACGGACCAACACACAAAACTATGTGTAACCTTGAACATTTATAGTCTGGTTAATACAGTTTAGTGAGAATTACTCATACAAAAAAAAAAAGCAAAGACCTGAAAGACTTCAACTTCGTTCTATATATAAACGTTTAAGGTTACAATTTGTGTTGCGTGTGGGTACGTTATATCCGACTGGCAGATGCTATGAGTTTTTATTTATTATTCTTTATTTTTTGGATAAACGAACATCGCATCAATAAATTAGATGGGCGGACACCCGGGTCACTTCTCTATTTGTTGATTTATTTGTTAATTTATTTGTTGATTTATTTGTTGATTTATTTGTTGATTTATTTGTTGATTTATTTGTTTATTTATTTGTTGATTTATTTATTTGTTGATTTATTTGTTTATTTATTTGTTGATTTATTTATTTGTCGATTTATTTGATTTATTTGTTGATTTATTTATTTATTTGTTACGAACAGTATGG
>NC_088373.1:16165438-16172938 GCF_034508935.2 Berghia stephanieae | reverse complement strand
TAATTTTTAAACATTATCGGTGGGGTCTTCAGTTTCCCAGGATGGAAATGGGAAAACAACCTTTAAAAGGGAATCCTCCCTTTGCAAATCTGCCCTAGGATTTCAGCAGCTCTCTCGATGGTTGAGCACAAACCCCACTGATTGGCAATCCAACTCAGATCGTCAAAATCCTGTATGGTGTGGGTTTTTTTAAAACTAACCATTCAAGAATTGAAATAGTTTAAAAACTAAAAATGATAGGAACATCTAGTTCTAGCATAATTTTCCATCTTATCACGTTTTTTGTGGTGAAAAATACAGGAAGATGCTAGACTATAAGCCGTTAGAATATATAGTCTCGTTTTTTTGTTGTTATTTTTTTGTTTTGCTTTTTTTTTTTTTTTTTGGAAAAAAGGGAGACATTTGACTCAAGCGATTTTTGACCGAAGAATTTGGAAGAAAAATAAAGTCGCTTGACATGACGCCTTATACGCGATATTACAATTTTCTTCCGACAGACACCGCTCTTAAAGGCAGAGAATATGAGTAAAGAGTCAAATCCAAGATCTTAAGATTTCAAGGTTCGAACTCTGAATTTTCCGACCCGAATGCGAGTGTCATATGGCATTGCCGCGCTAAAGTTAAAATAACCAGAGTGAAAGGCCACCTAATAGTATTATGTCTATAAAATTATTTTTTTAATCTTTTGATTCTTTGCAGTCAAGCAATGCCCAAGGCAATATGCTGGTTGGAAATGAGACACCGAGTTCGAGTAGAGGACGAGATCTGATCTACATCTCTGTCACTGTAGATCCCAATGAAAAAGTCACCATGAAGGAGGGTGGTGAGGAGGTACAAGGTGGTGGTGGTGGTGAGGCACGGAAATATGACCCTGTTGAGTATTCCTGTATAGACACTGCTGCTACTAAGGCAAAGCAGGCCGAGGACGAGGAAATTAATAGGATGAAGGAAGGAGAAGAGGATGAACTTTTGTATGAAGAGGACGAAGAGGACACAGATTTGAATGAATAAAAAAAAAAAGATGGGAATCAAAATGAATTAGAGCAGTGGCGGTTTCGAAAGAGGGAGGGAGGGAAAGATATATATATATATTATATATATATATATATATATATATATATATACAGAGAGAGAGGAGAGAGAGAGAGAGAGAGAGAGAGAGAGAAAGAAAGAGAGATCGTGTTTGTGTGTGTGTGTTGTGTGTGTGTTTGTGTGTGTGTGTGTGTGTGTGTGAGAGAGAGAGAGAGAGAGAGAGAGAGAGAGAGAGAGAGAGAGTACTTTATTTTAATCCAGTATTCAAAGCAATGGGTTCTTTTTATCGCAATATTTTGCCCTATGTGACTCATTCTAGTCATGCTTTTTAACTTTTTTAACTTTATGAGAGCAAACTTTTCCCATACTTCCAGGTTATTTATTCACCTTAAAATGTATTTGCAAAAAGATGATATCGTTCATTGCCTTAACAAGATGCAAATTCAGTCATATTGTGCAAACTTTTTACTTGTAAAAATTAACGCGGTTCTTATATTTTATGGTATTTAAAAAACCAATATTTTAAAAATAAATATTTATAAATAATCTAGTTTTAGAAATGTATGATTTTGAAAATGATTCATAAAAGCATTATAATTATATGTATCGATATTTTAAGGTCTTTTTATTTTCTTATTTTCACATTTTCTCTGTTTTTATATTTTCAAATAAATTTCCATGTTCATCATAATATATCACTCTATGTGATTTTAAAAAATAATACTAATAATTACTAATGTAATTGCGTTTATAATGGTTAGATTATAAAGAAACCTACAACGAATGGCTGTTTGTGTTAATTAATTCTTAATGTTAACATAAATTAAACACGAAATGAAGTGAGTAGAAAAGTGCCAGAAGACAACAGAGAATAAAAAACTTTGTGGCGACGATGGGGGATTGAACCCGCGTCCTTACTGGTACGACAACTCCGCCTGGCCGGGGAGATGTGACACTCCCGTATGAGCTATCGACGACCCCAGATGACCCCATCATTTAAAACACGCTTAACATAATGTTTACCTTTGGATGCAATAATATCACTAAGAGGGAATCTTCTTCTTCTTCAAGTACCAAGTCTGTGCCAGACATCGGTAATCATGGTAAGCCATTCATCTCTCTGCTCATATAACCTCAGAAAACTAACATTACTCTTCTCTTTCTTTGTCACCTCCAGCGGGTCAAACTATTCAAATATGCTTTTCTTGGTCTACCTTTACTCTTTTTACCTTCTATCTTTCCTGTGAGAGCAAGATGTTCAATACATTTAAGTCGATTTAGGTGCCCTAAAAATTGCATTTGTCTTTTCCTTATTGTACGAAATAGTAACCTTTTAGTTTCAGCTTGCTCTAGTACTTCTTCATTCGTATTCTTCTCTGTCCATGAGATTCTTAACATCTTTCTAAGAAACCACATTTCTGGTGCCTCCAGAGGGAATAGACTTGACAAAACAGCTTTCTTTACACGGGTGTAGAATTGAATAATTAATGCGTTTATGGACCAACTCGTGATAATTGTTCTTAATGGTCTTCTGAATGATTTTTGCATTGAGAAAGGTCCTTAAGACATGATAGGGCAATGTTGCATTATTAAAATTGGGTGGGGTTCCTGACTTCCCATATTGGGCAGGGGGAGGCACTCACTGTGTCTTCCGTCCCGTTTAATCTGTTTTCCAACCTGCTCTCTGTCTTTGTCTTGGAATGAGATCACTTCGATCTTTCCTGGCCCCGGCTGGGAGGGAAATAGTCAAATGTATAGTTAGTTTGGAAGAGGATTTTTTGTCTTGTTCATCATATCTCTGCTATGCACTGTGTTTTTTTTTTTGTTTACATATACATGATTTGTAAACATTTGAGTGTGTTCCTCTTAGTGGGGACATGTGCTGGTGTCTGGATGAGACCTTAAGGTGATAAACTAAGTACATAGATGGTATGCTCTTGGAATCTACACCAATTCCATATTTGAACTCATCCCCCTTTATCCTCATTTTCTTGGGTACTTTAATTGTAAATTCTAGAACTTTTTACTACCCTATCGTCTTCCTTTTTACTGGCGCTGAAAAGACCAAAATGTGCTGCAAGAGCCGTAAAACCCTTAAAAACAAACAAAAAAACAAACATAAACCCCCCCAAAAAACAACATTATTAACACTAGACTTGAGGAGAGGTGGCGGGCAGATTATATCACCTTAAGGGCTCAAACTGAATGGAGCCGCTTTGGTGGCTTTTTTCCTCGCCTCTATTGGATGATCCTTGTACGCGACTGCTCCGCGAAGAATGGCACAAACGGAGTAGAAGCGACTTCCAGTCATTTAACCACTCTGTTAAACTTTACTCGTTGATAGATGAATAGCAATGTGAAATTGAAAGAAAGCTTCAATTTAATATACAAAAACAGATAAAATGGACATTTCGGGTTTCCCTTTTATCAACAAAGCAGGATGAATGATATATATATATATATATATATATATATATATATATATATATATATATATATATATATATGAGTGTTGGTGGGTACTTGTAGTTACGAGAGTGCTCGATAATGTTGGTTAGAGTACATAAAAATAAATAAATTCACCCACATGTTTTTTTTGTCGAAACAGTCGTTTCTACGAATAAACACTACTGATAAATGCCGACTGATGAAATGGAGGACGTAGAAACGATTGCTTTAGCCAAAAATATGTGAGTGAATTTATATATATATATATATATATATATATATATATATAATCTATATATATATATATTATATATATATATATATATATATATATATATATATATATAAAATAACACAATATAAGAGTCTAAATGTATAAATTCATTCATTTCATATAAGTTGTAATAATCAAAATTTGATAAATCGAAAGGTAATAATTATATCAATTTATTATATTTTTATATATATCAACAAGCGTTAAAATATGTTTACAAAAATAACTCATGGCTATCATGCATATTTTCACATCAATGTTGTACATAATTGAAGAATAATCTTACAAACAAAGGTAATAATAATATGTATCATTGTCGGTAACGATAATCTCGACAATACTCTTCAACAGTCGTAACGTCACTTCCTTCCTAATGACGCATGGTAACTTAGTAACACTGGTTCTAAACTATCGGAACAATGGCGGACGCCCGTATGAATTATGTCCCCGGCGAGCATAAAAGCGTGTTCAGAGGTTAAAAAAAACCCCATAAATTTTGACATGTTTTGACTTTTACACATTCTGATCACAAGGCATATGAAAAGTTCTAGCCAGCATGAAGAATAAAAAGTAATGATTTTCTTTGTTTAGAACCAAGATGGCCGCCGTTGCCGGGCGGCTTGACATCAGACTACTGAATCCAATTGAAACCAAAAATAATATCGTGTTTTTATGTATGAGTGCCGCCATAAGGGGTGACTTTGCCTCAAGGCTTTATAGATAGTGTGCGCTTGGCTAAGAAACTCATAACATTGCTTTCCGGAAGTTTAACGGAACAACACATGTGTAACCATGATCGTTTATAATACAGTTTAGTGAGAATTACTCATAAACGTGGATGGCAAAAAGCAATAACAAAGACCTGAGTGACGTCAACTTCGAACTGTCTATAGATTTCGACAAAATCGATTACATTTAGTTTTTTGACAGTTATTTCTTTTGATAAAGGCGGAAGTCCTCTCGCAAGGGAGATAAATGCAACAAGCACGAGAATACACAAAATGCTCCAAATCGGCAGAGACAAAGTCACCCCCCCCCCCCTCCCTTGAGGCAAAGTAACACCATCTGACGGTATTTGGAGGTCCCGATAGCGCAGTTGGTAGAGCACTCGCTTCACACGCAAAGGGACAGTGATCAGATAGTGAACCCCGGGTGTGGTCGGGATTATTTTTTCTCTGACCTCCCTGTCCACCCAACAGTGAATAGATAGCTGAGTCCAGTTAGATTTGGCGGAATGTACTTTGCGATAGATTAGCGTCCTGTCCAAAGGAAAGCAAGAAATTGCTATTATCCGTTTCACGCTTTAGAAACCGGGATAAACTACAGCTCCGTGGACGTCATGGCCCTGAAAGACTACTTTTAATTGAGTATAGATAGTATGCGCTTGGCTAATAAGCTCACAATATTGCCATCCGGAAGTATAACGGACCACCACACAAAAGTATGTGTAAACTTTTGTTGTCTGGTTAATACAGTTTAGTGGGAATTACTCATAAACGCGGATGGCAAAAAAAAGAAAAAAAAACAATAACAAAGGCCTGACTGACGTCATCTTCTTTATATCTATTTACACGAGTGTTATTTATATCTTTTATCCAGTATATTAGGTATTTCTTCAAAATAAAAAAAAAATAAAAATTAAAAAAAAAACAAGAAAAAAAAACTGAAAGTTTCTGAAGGTAAATGATTCTCTTGTGGTTTATCCACTTTCATCCATATTGATAAGGCATGATTTCATAACATATTTAGAAACAATAATCGAAGACCTGATTACAACGACACAAGGAAACATCCAAATGCCTCAGCACCTTGACAAACATGATGACCTTCAACAGTTAAGAACACTTGCACTGGACAGAGATTTATGGAAACAAATAGGGTTCAACGGTCGTGACGTCACTTCCCTCGTAATGACACATAGTAATTTAGTGACTGGTTCTAAACTATCGGAACAATGGGGGACGCACTTATGAAATACTTCTCTGACTAGCATAAAAGTGTATCCAGAGGAGAAAAACATTATAATCTGTTCATTTTAAAAACTTTTATACATTCTAATGACATGACAGGTGAAAAAGTTCTAGTAAACATGAAGAATAAAAAGTACCGAATTTCTTTGTTTAGAACCAAGCTGCTGGTTGCTGGGCGGACGTGACATCAGACTATTGAATCATATTACTAACTAGACACTGGATATTAGAAACAGACTGACAAACTCGTAATAACACATACACATACACACACACACACACACACATGGTTCACGGCAAGCGTCCATAGAGACAGCGCAGCCATAATCATTTATTCATTCATTGATTGATTGATTGATTCATTCATTGATTCATTCATTCATTCATTCATTCATTCATTCATTTCATACCATGTTCATTTCAACATGACGTATTGATCTACTCTTGTCTCGAAAGTCAAGCAATGTTAAACGTGATCAGTGGCCAGATGGGCAACAATGATAGTGAAATATTCTGATCCCGACGTTGTGTTGTTGGGTAAGGCAATTTAGACACACTACCCCACCCGAATCAGGTATTGTTGAGTACCTGGAGATAAAAAGTAGAGATTTAACCCTCTCCTTACCAACTATAGGAAAATCTTCACATTCGTTACGATGCAACCAACACTTTTCTGATTCAAATTTCTCTTGTACATCATAAAATTTAAAGAAAATGAACAGTATGTTGTACAGCATTTTTTGCTATAGAAATTAGTTATCTCAAAAACTTACTGCTATTGTGTTTGAGTGATTGATAATCTATCTATTTTTGTGTTAGTTGGGTGTGAAGTTTTGGGGAAAATCCTGAAAATGGCTGGTAAGGAGAACGTTAAACGTGATCAGTGGCCAGATGGGTGACAATGATAGGGAAATATTCTGACCCCGACGTTGTGTTGTTGGGTAAGGCAATTTAGACACACTACCCCACCAGATTCGGGTGTTGTTGAGTACCTGGACATAGGCAGTTGAGATTTAATACAAAAGAACGTCCAACAGGCGAGAGATACTGTATGGAATATAAAAATGGCTTCATGTGTCCAGTTGGAGGAATAAATGATGAATTCTGTACAAATTTTAGGTTTTTAAAAAAAATTATGGAATGACAGTGACTCACGAATAATTATAAAATATATGAAAAAAAAACATCCCGGAATATCAGCCTACTTTTGTTAAATAGAAACTTTTACAGATATTTAACTTAAACTAAAGTCTACTTATATGATACTATAATATAATATAATGAATTTATATAGCGGCTAGTTCCAATTAAGAATTGCTCACTGGTGCTTTACATCAACACATCAAGTATCATATACAAATATAGAACTGAGATGTTAAAACCACATAAACATGATAATAATAATATAGTATATTATAATCAAATAAATACTTTCTAATTCGTCATAATTTATCGTTTTACTTTATATCATTCGCATCGTTTTTAAGCTTTTGTGTTAACTATCCAACCCTTTCCTCTCCGCCTCTTTCGGTTCCTTCTTCTTTTCTTTTACCGCATGCAATTCCGTTGTGTCAAAGTCGACGGTGGGGTATTCTACAGGGTCCTATTTCTCCAGTTGTGATTTTTAGAACACACCGCCGTCCTCGTTCTTGGCAACCTTTTTGTTGATGTCCACAGTGACGGAGATGTAAACCAATTCTTCTTCTTTTCGAGCAGCAGAGCGGCCACCATCATCCAGGGCACCATGATCCAGCGGTTTGTCCTCAACATTTGTTG
>NC_088373.1:16150438-16155438 GCF_034508935.2 Berghia stephanieae | reverse complement strand
ACACCGATTCGAAGTTCAGGCTAAAGGTTATCGTTGGCCAGAAAGCAAATGGGCCACAGCCTTGATTAACTGCTTATCTGGAGAACCGCTAAAAGTTTTCTATACCTTAACAACTGAAGATGCAGATGACTATGGAAAAATTAAAGACGCTCTACTAAAAAGATTTAGATTAACGGAAGATGGTTACCAGGAAAGGTTTCACACTACAAAACCGGAAAATGGAGAAGACTTTAATACATTCGTGAACCGAATTACTCAATTTCTAAATCGGTGGCTTGAGTTGGCAAACGTAAAACAAGACGACTTTGCAGGCCTTTACTATCTCACGCTGAAGAATCGAATCTATCAAGCTTGCAACCCAGATTTAGTCGCATTCTTTAAAGAGAGAAAGCCAGAAAACTTGGACAAATTAAAAATCTACGCAGAAAACTTTAACAGCGCACATCCATTGACACCCCTTAGCAGAACATTGAAGGAACCATACTACGCTGCCGCTGCTCAGAGTCCAGGTACACCTAAAGTTCAGTACTCAAATAGAACGAGCCGATCAATCACTCGGAACACGCAAGTGAAACAGGAGGATCATAGTAACAAACCATGGAACAAACAGTTCAATAGAGACCATAGCCGACCCTATCAAAACAAAACAAGAAATAGCACTGACAATAATACTGAGTATAAGAAAACCAACAAACCTATAATTAAATGTCAATATTGTGGAATGAAAGGCCACACAGCAGACAAATGTTACAAAATCGTGGGATATCCAAAAGAAACTGCAAATGCATCACTCCAAACAGGTGTAAACAATCAGACACGAGTAATGTCAGGAGAAAATATAAATGTGTATTGCGTGAAAGGTATGTCACTTTTAACACAAACTCACAAATCAGGATCGCTATTTTTTTGTGAAGGCAAAGCTAATGAAACTGATTGCAAAATATTGAGAGACACAGGATGCAGTACAGTAGGAATAAAAGCATCTTTGATCAATGACGAAGACAAAACTGGAAAAACGGTACAATGCATCACATTCAGTGGCACAGTCGAAACCTTTGAAACAGCTAACGTGTACATAGAAACACCATACTATACAGGAATAGTGGAATGCTGTATACTTCCCAACCCCGTCGCTGATGTTATTGTTGGCAATATAAAAGGTCTTAAAGACAACCCAACAGATGTAAAAGAATGGTCATTAACCCAAGAAACAGCTTGTCTAGCAGAAACAAGAAAGATGACTAACACAACAGAGAAGCCAATGACTATTTATCTTGAACCACAACAATTTGACAGGAACACGTTCATTGAAGAACAGAAAAAGGACCCGACTTTAACTTCATATTTCAATATCGCAAACAAAGGGACGAAATCAAAAGTTGAATACATCATTGAAAAAGATATTCTGTTCAGGTTACATAGGAAAAGAAACAAAATAGCTAAACAACTGGTCACGCCGAGTATTTACAGAAACAAAATCCTTGGAATAGCGCACGATTCAATAACTTCTGGACATCTTGGGAGCTCTTCCACATTGAAGAGAATATCCGAGAATTTCACATGGCCTGGAATTACTAAAGACGTCCGAGAATATGTGAAATCTTGTGACACATGCCAAAGAAGAGTCGCAAAAGGCAGAATACCGAGATTGCCATTAGAGACAACCCCAGTTATTGAAAAAGTTTTTCAAAAAGTTGCAATTGACATTATAGGCCCTTTAACAAAATCAGATAGAAACCATACACACATACTAACACTAGTCGATTACGCAACCAGGTGGCCAGAAGCGATAGCATTGAAATCAACTACATCGGATCACATAGCTGAAGCATTGATGGCAATTTTTACTAGAATAGGCATACCAAATGAGATACTGTCGGACAATGGACCCCAATTTACATCACATATGATGCATGAAACCATGAAACTCATGGGAATCCAACACTCATTCACAACTCCCTACCACCCCCAAGCAAATGGTCTTTGTGAAAGATTTAATGGCACTCTAAAGAATATGTTAAGAAAAGTGTCAGCAGAAAAACCAGATGATTGGGACAGATACTTACCAGCAATCCTATTTGCATATAGAGAAATACCCCAAGAATCTACAGGCTACTCCCCATTTGAGTTGATGTATGGACGATCACCTCGCGGCCCGATCAATATAGTAGCCGACATTTGTAAAGGGAATGAGGAGGACAATAACGAAATTATGTTTGCTTACGAATATGTAAGAAACCTGAAAGACAGAATAGAGGATACATGTAAGCTAGCACAGGAATCCGTCACTAAAAAAGCAGAGAAATACAAGGAATACTCCGATAGAAAAAGCAAGTCAAGAAAATTTGAGATTGGTGACAAAGTACTAATACTCTTACCCGATGACTCGAGTAAACTTTTAGCTACATGGAAAGGACCATTCAAAATAACAGCAGTAAAATCTAATGTTAATTACGAGATTAAAATTAACAACACAACAAAGACATTCCATGCAAATATGCTAAAAAAATATTTTGATAGAGACACAGTGTCGCAACCTATGTTTACTAATATCGAAGCTTCAAATGCAGGATTAATCATACCGTTGGTCATGGGACACAGACACCCGAGACATAAAAACGAACAAAAATCGCACAATTGCAACCACATAAGACAAAAAAAGAAGTACGCAAAGTACTTAGGCTCCTAAATTTTTACAGGAAATACATTTACAACTTCGCGCACATCGCGACACCGCTAACAAAGAATGGGTCACCGAACAAAATTGTTTGGACAGAAGTGTGTCAGAATAGCTTTAACCAATTAAAGGCATTACTCTGTTCAGAACCAATTCTTAAATTACCCGACATATCAAAAGAATTTGTTGTAAGAACTGACGCGTCTGATAAGGGCATCGCAGGTGTACTATTACAGGAACATGAGGGAACTCTAATGCCTTGCTTATATGCAAGCAGAAAATTATTGGACAGAGAATCACGATACTCTGTAATAGAGCGTGAAGGACTGGCCATCGTCTTTGCTTTAAAGACATTCAGCAGATATCTACTGCTAAAAGAGTTTGTGGTCGAAACGGACCATAAACCACTCACGTACATAAGAAATAACAAAATGAATAATAGTAGAGTACTAAGGTGGAGTCTATTTTTGCAAAATTACACTTTCAGTATCTCTCACATACCAGGCTGTGAAAATATTCACGCCGACCTACTTTCTCGATTAGTATAAACACGTGAGAAGGGTATAACTTAACCTCCCATGCATACTGTTAGTTACCTCGCAAACTATGCCAAATCAGAACGCACAATTTCGATAATTTTATTTGTAAACATGATGACCCAACTTAATGTAACATTGAGTATTGTTTGGATATGTATACCATACCCATTCATGATTTGGGAAATCTTCTCTTTATCTATTATTGTTATGAATTTTCACTCATTTATGATTAATAATTGAAATGTCAATATTTCATTTACATTTTCATTCATTTCATTTAGTAAATTACCTTCATATCATCGACTTTAATCATGCTTCATTGCCATCATTATTGTTTATCACAATGATTTGTAATCACATTGCCATCATATTGTTTATCACAATGATTTGTAATCACAATCTTTCATTGTTATTGTCACCCATTCATATACCTACGTTAATATAAACATTTCCATGTCTAGTTAATAAATAATTTAATTGTAGCACAAATCATAACAATGGATTAATGCTAGAGTATCATGATAGCAAATTTACTTCCGTTTGTAAAATCTATCTTTCCCATAATGGTTAAAGAGTATATTTTAAACGTGGGTGGGGGGTGTCACAGTAAAGATTGTTCACAATTATCTTATTAAATTTTATTTTATTAAGAACTGAATTCATCTCACTCCAGTTATATTTCGGTAGGCTTAGATAAACTTTACCTTCTAATATTAGATCGTCTTTCCTTTTATAGCCTTCCCTCGAATTAATATCTAATTAGTGAATACTTTTCGTTCTACATTCTGTCACGTAGCCATTTATTATAAAAGCTGATAGGTCTAACATTCGACACTCACTTTCTCTCCACAATCTATGCCGGACGGCCAGTCGCTCTATTCCTATATATATACTGGAAGATTTTTATCTTTTGGGACTTTGTAGATATTATATCTACACCATTAAGACGCCGGAGCTTTTAACTTTGATTGTATAATCTTCAAGGATCAAACCCAAGCCCGCTGTACTACACTATAACCCCTTACCAATTGCCTGGAAGTGGAATTTTACGAGTCCAATCCTGTTATCAGAGGAATAGATCATCCAAGCCCATCAACTGCCTGGAAACGTAAACTTATGAACCTGATATATTATCATAAGTTACGTAAAGTATTCATATCTCTATTTGTAACTACCACGATCACTGTTTATCTCTTTTAATTAAATTTCATCATTATTTTATTTCATTGTAAACAAATCGTTAATTGTTTTTCATTTATAGTAACTAGTAAATTCTGGGGCCTCATTCTACATATATCTTTATGCATAGTCGAGTAGCTCTTTACTCACTTGAGACCATGACAACCCCCTAGTTAAAAAAAAAACTAAATGAAAACAAGGGAGGACAAAACAAAAGTTCGAATTCCAAAACGCAAGAGAGTAAGATATCATTTATTCCACCCATCAATCAATCCGATTTCGTCATCTTTGAATAAAAACATGTTCAAAAACACTTAAATAATATTTAATTTTAGAGAATCACATTTTATGTGAAATTTAATCAGACGTCACATATAATTATTATAAACATGACATACGCATTACTATATAGGGAGACGGGTGTTATAGTAAAGATTTTTAGAGATGTTAATTGTTAGTTTCATTAATCATATTTTCTCCTTCCTTTTCTCTTTCATGTACTTATGTCACCATGTGATTTAGTAAATTATTAATACAAGCCAAAAAGTAGATAAACTTTAAAAAGTTGAAAATAAATATAGAAATACTTGCCTTTAAATATGTTC
>NC_088373.1:16137938-16145438 GCF_034508935.2 Berghia stephanieae | reverse complement strand
TCTGTTTTGGGTCCAATTCTTTTTGTTTTGTATACTTCTCCATTATATAATGTCATCACTGGTCATGGGCTCCGCAATTATATCTATGCAGATGATACGCAACTTTATGCTACTGAAAAAACTAAAAGTCTGTAAAATATCGTGGAACGTGTGGGAAAATGTGTGACGGGTGCAAAAGAGTGGATGGATGCAAACATGTTGAAAATGAATGAGTCAAAAACTGAAGTGATGATTGTGGGAAACAGAGGGAAGTTGAAGGTGAATGATGGTCTTGAGGTGTTGATATGGGGTGAAAAGATCAAAGTTTCAAAGACTGTGAAAAATTTGGGTGTCTATTTTGATTCAGAAATGAGAATGTGAGCTCACAATTCTGCACTCTGTAAATCTTTATACTTTTAATTGAAGAAAATCAGTTCGATCCGTCAGTATATTATAATTGGAACATGTAAAACATGGTTGTCTCCCTCATTTTTTCGAAACTAGATTATTGTAACTCCCTGCTTGTCAAATTTCCTCAGGCTTCTATAAGACAATTACAACTACTTCAAAACTGTGCAGCAAGATTAGTTTTTGGCAAACGAAAATTTGATCATGCAACCCCTTTGTTGGCCTGTCTCCACTGGTTGCCCATTGAAAAGCGCACATACAAAGCAGCGTGTCTTGTTTAAAAATGTTTGACTGGTATAGCACCGGCATATCTCACAGATCACGTGAAAATTACACTTTCAGATCATGTAATGACCGAACGAAAATTTCGGAAAAATAATCAAGAACAAAATTTGGTGATAGATCGTTTGTTTGTTTCGGCCCCAAGATTTGGAATGGACTACCACGTGGTCTGAGGGAGTGTAAGTCTTTACCTGCCTTTAAAAAGAATCTCAAGACACATCTTTACTGTATATGCTTTTATTGACACTATGAATCCTTGATTTACTATGAATTCATTGCATTTTTTTCACTCAAAATTGATAACTTATATTGTAAGAGCTTGTGTTTTTACACAAGAATGAGCGCTGTATAAATGTGAATTATTATTATTATTATTATTATTATTATTATTATTATTATTATTATTATTATTATTATTATTATTATTATTATTATTATTATTATTATTATTATTATCATTATTATTATTATTATTATTATTATTATTATTATCATTATATTATTATTATTATTATTATTATTAATAATAATAATAATAATAATAATAATAATAATAATAATAAATAATAATAATAATAATAATAATAATAATAATAATAATAATAATAATAATAATAATAATAATAATAATAATAATAATAATAATACTTTATTGCATCCCAAAAAGGAAATTTTTTGTACAGACGTGTTATAAATTACACAATAAGATAAAAAATACAATGGAAATAGGATGTATATATAAAAAAAGGAGCAGCTCTATACCCAGAGCTGCGCTTTATAATATGAATAATTTCAACACTGTAAAATAGTTAAAACTGTCACTATAAATTGAAAATTGAAAAGATTGCAAAACAAATAAATTAATAAATTAATATTTATTTTAAAAAAGTAAAAATGAGAAATAATTATATAAAATGATTATTGTTTGTTGTTATAAAGCCTAATACTGGACGGCAGAAAAGATTTTTGGTGTCTCTCTGTTTTGGTTGAAATAGAGAAAGGGCGACCACTTCTTTCTGACATAATAACTGATGGTCTTAGTGGATGATACTGGTCATTTAATATTTTACTTATTTTATTTATACAAAATTTCTCGTATAAAAGACCTACATCGTCAACATCATTTATATAGCGTTTAATGGATTTTTTAATATTTGAATTTATTTTGTTCCTTTCCACTGCTAAGCAATTGCCTCCCCAAGCTGTTATACAAAATGACAAAACACTTTCAATTACTGCTCTATAAAATAATGTGCAGAGGGTTTTATCTATTCTAAACTGAGAGAGTTTTGATAAAAAATATGTACGTCTGCACATCTTATGCCTAATTATTTTCAAGTGTTCATCCCACTTGAGCCTGTCATCAATCGTTACACCAAAGTATTTGTAGTGAGGAACTCGCTGGACGAATTGGTCCTTTAATTTTAACGGTTCTATCGGTTCCTTCACTCTCCTAAAGTCAATCACTAGCTCCTTTGTCTTGCTTATGTTAAGCTCTAGGTGGTGGGCATCACACCAAGACACAAATCTATCAATTTCTGGCCTATAAGCCACTTCGTTGCCATTTGTTATGAGCCTTGAAGAGCGGTGTCATCTGCAAACTTTATTAAAGGTACACTCAGGTTTTGACTTCTACAGTCATTCGTGTATATTGTGAATAATACAGGGGACAATACACAACCTTGAGGAGCACCAGTATTTGTAGTTATACAGGAAGATTTGTTTTGTCCTAATTGAACATATTGTGCTCTCTCCGTAAGAAATTCGAGCACCCAAGCAATTATATACTTGTTTAAATTCAGACTAGTCAATTTTTGAACAACCAACTGAGGTTGCATTGTATTGAACGCTGAAGAAAAATCTGCAAAAAGCAATCTGCAATAGCTCCTAGCGTGATCTAGATGCCTGTAGATGTTGTTTGTAAACAGCAAAATGGCATCCTCTACGCCACGTCCTGGTTTGTAAGCAAATTGATGACTATCACTCAATGGCATAAACTGATTCCTAATTCTAACAAGAACAAGTTTTTCTAAAGATTTCATGACTATTGAAGTCAGTGCAACAGGTATGAGATCGTTCATAGTTTCAAGTTTTTCTTTTTTTGGAACAGGAATAATTTTTGAAGTTTTCCAAATTTCAGGGATCGAAACGCATTGGAGGGACCAGTTAAAAATATGTGTATAAATGGGGAAAGCTGATGGGCACATTCTTTTAATAATTTTCCTTTCAATCCATCCGGCCCAGCAGCCTTCCTCTCGTTTAGTTTCGAAAATACGAATCTCGTTTCCTCTTCACTGACCTCAATAGTCATTTCATCTTTCAAAGCCCTGTTTAATTTATGTTTTTCATTTTCAATATCAAATTTGTTTGCTGTGTCGAAACGTGAATAAAATTTATTTAAAGTTTCAATTTCGATATCTTCTGATATAATCGTGGGCTTTGGATTATAGTTAACAGCAGTTTTAAGCCCCCGCCACGTGTCCCGTATATCCCCAGAAGAAAAGCATTTTTCAATTTTATTTTTGTACTTGTCTCTACAACTAGATATTACCCTCTTTATCTCTTTTTGTTTTGTTTTCAGATCTTTTTTGTTTCCACTAGTAAAGAGAGTTTTCTTTTGGTTCAATAAAAGTTTTAGATCTTTTGTTATCCAAGGCTTGTTGTTAGGATAATATTTTATTTCTTTTTTACAAGACACTAGCTGTTCACAGAATTTTAAATACTCACTCACACAGTCATTCAGCTCATCCACACTATCACATGATTCGATAAAAACATTCCAGTCAGTGCATTCAAAACAACCACGCAAATCTTCACACATACTTCCGTTCCAGATCTGTACACTTTTTGTTACTGGTTTTACACGTTTAAAAACAGGGCGGTAGGTGGGGAGTAGCAAGAGCATGCAGTGGTCAGATAAACCTAATGGGGCACGGGGTAAACATTTATAACTATTTTTAATATTACACAGGAATAAATCTAATGTTTTTTTGTCCCTTGTCTCGCAGTCCACGTATTGATGAAGTCCCGGGAGAGTAAAATCGTTACATTGGTTAAAATCGCCAGTGACCATCAATACGGCATCGGGTGACTTAATTTGAATGTCCCGTATTTCTTTCCTCAAAATATTTTTCGCTGTGGTGTTGTCTGATGATGGTGGAATGTAGACGTTGATGATGATGACATGAGTATATTCCCGGGGTAGATAATATGGTCGTGACGAAACAGTAATAAATTCAATATAGTCGTCACAATACATTTTCTTTATCTGACAGTTATTGGGGTGGCACCATTTGTTGTTAATATATGTGCACACCCCACCCCCAGTTCGTTTATTTACATTTGTCCGATCTCCTCGAAATAGTGAATATTGTTCAATATCAAAACATGATGATGGTATATGAGGAGATAGCCAAGTCTCTGTTAACGCTATTATGGAGGCTTGACGATAGTCACTATTAAAACGACACAGTGAAAACAGTTCATCAATTTTATTTTTCAGTGATCTTACATTACCTGTCACTACACAGGGTAAAAATGGACGAAAAGGCCGTCTGTTAAATTTTGTTTTTATTCCTCCTTTTCT
Source organism: Berghia stephanieae (assembly GCF_034508935.2). Classification (NCBI taxonomy): domain Eukaryota; kingdom Metazoa; phylum Mollusca; class Gastropoda; order Nudibranchia; family Aeolidiidae; genus Berghia; species Berghia stephanieae. The sequence continues at coordinate 16,141,183 of NC_088373.1, read as the reverse complement.
CCCCCTCTTTCTTACTTTAATAAACGATGTGTCAATAGTGGGTGGTGGGTGTGACACGGATTGGAGGGATCGGAGAGTCTCTGAAGTATAAGTTATCGATAGGGCAAAATCACAGGCTAAAACACCATTTATGCTTATAAATATACTAATAAATATAAATATCAGGAACAATATATACTTCACATCCATTTTGAATAAAAATTAGGTGTAAATTCCGGCGATTGAATGATAAATGAATAAAAATATGTGTAGAAATAGGTAAACATTCACAACACGTCTGTTGTCGCCGGAAGCCAGCGCCTAAAAATTATTATTATTATTATTATTATTATTATTATTACTATTATTATTATTATTATTATTATTATTATTATTATTATTATTATTATTATTATTATTATTATTATTATTATTATTATTATTATTATTATCATTATTATTATTATTATTATTATTATTATTATTATTATTATTATTATTATTATTATTATTCGAGTCTCGCTCGGCGCATAATTGAGTCCTTGAAAAAGGCTCTTTACTCACATTCTCTCACTGTACTCAGGTGTAAAATGAGTACCTGGCCGTTAACAGCGTTGTCTGTGTCGGTAAAAAATGTATTATCGCCTAACAGGCGTCATGTCTCGTTCTAAATGTTAAATGTTGCTGTTGGCCAGGGTCTACATGTAAAGCGCTTTGAACACGTTTAGTGGATATTGCCCTATATAAACGCTCATTAAAAAAACAACTTTACTCTTTCATATCACGTTTATGATAATTATTGAAATCTTTTACTAGTTCAACTGTCGTATTCCTAGGGAAAAAAATCATAATTGAATATTTGGCCAGAAAAATCGTCCTTCAAATATTAATCGATTTAATTGCCCCTCATCTTGACAAAAGACCCTTAAACCTGGGACTTCGCAAAATCTTCCTTAACGTCCAAGGTTTGATAGTTTGTTTGTTTTTATCAAGAGGTGGCCATTTAAATCTATTGATATTTGAAGGATGAGTTTTCTGGCCAAATATTATTTTTTTAAACGTTTTATAGAGTACTGCAATTAACTGGTTAAAAACTAGTAAAAATTGCCAGGAATGTCTTAAATCTTTTTCTTTTTTTATGTGCAACTTGAACAAGAATGGTCAGTTTGGCTAAGTTGCTTAAAATGACGCTTGATTTTGATGACGATGATAATGGTGATGATGATGACGGTGATGATGATGATGATGGTGATGATGATGATGATGATGATGATGATGATGATGATGATGATGATGATGATGATGATGATGATGATGATGATGATGATGATGATGATGATGATGGTGCCTATGCTGGGGATCATTAAGAGGATGATAATTATAATGATGATGATGATGATGATGATGATGATGATGATGATGATGATAATGATGATGATGATGATGATGATGATGATGATGATGATGATGATAATGATGACGACGATAATGATGATGATAAAAACAGACATCAAGAGCGTTAATAGTGATGGTTACAATGATTAAAGTAACATTCCAAACTCACCATTTGTCTCAGAGATTAACTCGAACGATTCAATGGATGGTAGAGGATTTCCATACATGCATACACTGATCCCAAGCTGTGTCCCAATGTCTGCCCTGAACGTTCTATGGTCATCCGAGCTATGGCACAATGTTGGATTGCCTGTTGAATTTTATGTAAATATTATAATATGCGTCAAATGGTATGTAGAATTCGGGGATGCCTCGTTCAATAGGATTCAATAGTCTGATGTCATTTCCGCCCAACAGCGAGTAGCTTGGTTCTAAACAAAGGATATATGTGATTTTTATTCTGCATGCTGGCTAGAACTTTTTACATGACATGTGATCAGAATTTATAAAAGTCAAAAACATGATTAGATTTATAATGTTTTTTCTCCTCTGGATACACTTTTATGCTGGGTGGAGAAGTGTTTCATAAGGACGTCCGCCATTGTTCCGATTGTTTAAACCAGTTACTAAGTTACTATGCGTCACGACTGTTGGATCCTATTCGGGGAGACCTCATTCAATTGTATAAATTTGTCCATCATTACTTACTTACTTACTTAGGCCGCCCATTGGGGGGGCCAACATGAGCCACAAGTCTTCGCCATTCTGTCCTGTCCTCCATAAGCGTACGCAGCTCCCGGGTGTTGTCCATTCCTGTATCATCTAGCAGACAGTCAATGCATGTTGTATTCTGCCTGCCTCTGTTTCTGGTTGTTTCAAGTGGTTCCCATAGCACAAGACTGATTGCTATCTCCTCCTCCAGCAGTGCCCCGCAAGTCTCAATCTTCTCTGTTGTATCTTCGAAGTCACTGGGTGAGGTCACCGTAGAGTTCTTCATTTCCCCATCCTGAGGTTGACTTGGATGCTTCTTATTTTTCCTTTACCAGTGCAAAACTTACCAGAAGAGACTGGTTTAATATCTTTATTGACAGATTAAAAACTAGCATAAGGGGATTTTCTTAATAAACAGAACCGTACAACTTTAGTACAGTATCAAGTATAAAAATGCTTCCTCTGTAGACATATTCAGAATAAAGCTTGATAAAGAAATAATCAATTCCCATTTTTTTCTGATTAAATTTAAATACACAGGGTATGCAAAGGTCAGTTGGCCTAAATAACCCTTTATATGATATGATACAATATGATATTGTGTTGTTTGAGACAATATGGGTTTCAGAGATTGTGGAAAACTAAGGCAATAGGGGAGAAAAGAATGATATCCAAATTACTGGTTCCAGTCTTGGAAGTCTAAAACCAGTCTTCCGGGGGACTGGATAAATACATTTTGCAACAGATCTTCTGGTTTCAGAGAAATGATATCTTACTTTCTAGCCTAAACGGTCGTCAATATAGACCATCCATTTTTGCTCTTTTACGCCCCGTAATAATAAGAATGTGCCTATGCACCCTGCAACTTAAACAGTTATGTAATACAAAAATAAAATTCTTCTTCTTCTTCTTCTTCTTTTCTTCTTCTTCTTCTTCTTCTTCTTCTTCTTCTTCTTCTTCTTCTTCTTCTTCTTCTTCTTCTTCTTCTTCTTCTACGTCTAATAATAATACTGATAGTAGACAGATTGCGCGTCGGGGCTCTAACGGGGCCCATTAGAGATATACGACGATTGGGATTGTTTGGAAGCTTTAACCCTTTGCCCACCAGTCATTATGATATCGGAAATGCTATCGCCTTCTACATCTACGCCAGAATAGAA
>NC_088373.1:16127938-16132938 GCF_034508935.2 Berghia stephanieae | reverse complement strand
ACGACTTGCTACTGACTACTCGCTGCGTAGCCAGTGTGTGTAATCACGACACTTGTTCGATCTGTGGATTTCGAACTGTCTCTTGAACGAAAATCCCTATTTTGTATTAAATGAAGCTCACAACTTACTGTGATGGATTTGATATTCAATTTCTTGTTATTTAATCACTGTTTGGCCATTTCTACATAAACTTAACAACTTTTTACTCATTAACACATCCTGAAAACGGAGCTTTCGGCTGCTTTTCAGTTGTGGCCTCGTTTCATGGTTCGAGATACATTGCTCGAAATCATCGGCACACGCGTGAGTTTTTATATCAAATGAGTTTTAAGAACAAATCGGATCAGAAAAAAAGACTTTTACAAGAAATATTAGAACTTTATACCTATAAGAAACATCTTAGACGTCTAGATACCTTATTATTTTGTGGCTCAGTTAATTCAAAATCCTTCTGTTTTTTTCCGTGTTCGAAATAATTATGATCAGGCCACGCGTAAAACGATGACAAATGTTTTAAATAAAAAAAAAAAATAAAAAAATAAAAAAAAAAAAGTTTGTAATAATAATAAAAATAAATAATAATAATAATAATAATAATAATAATAATAATAATAATAATAATAATAATAATAATGATAATAATAATAATAATAATAATAATAATAATAATAATAATAATAATAATAATAATAATAATGATAATAATAATAAAAATAATAATAATAATAATAAAATAATAATAATAATAATAATAATAATAATAATAATAATAATCTCTGTTTCCTCTTTTGGAAATTTGCAAAGTTTACAGGAGTACTCTCAAATTGGTGCAGCCAATCAGGGACAAATCACAGAATCATTCTTATTTTATTATGAGTGATCTGTGTCGTTTCCACTTTGATCCCACCGTTTTCCGTTAGACCAAACAGGTTGGTTGCTAGGCGGACATGACGTCAGATTGCTGAACCCTATTGAGACTGGTACGTTGGACATTATCTATTAATCAGAAATGGAATGCTATACTTCAATTTGCCCTTTACACATTCAGTAAAACTCTACCACGTTTTAATTAGCTTTAATTACTTAAATAGGTTTTCTCACATTCAATATTGAAGGCAAGTTGTGTAGCTCTAGAATGATAATATCCACGTATCAAGTGCTTTCCATGGCACGTGCATTTCTTGCCATTCATTCTATCATTGGCTGTGACACTCAGTGTTACTGGCTTTGATTTCTTTTCAGTTGATTTCTTCCTAATGTATCTATCGCGCTTGTTGCGGTTAGGAAAATCACATTGGAGATCTGTATATTCAACTATAGGTTTGCCTTTTTCAATTGAACAGTTAAGGAAAATGTCGTCCCCGGCTCTGAACGTGATAAAAGGCTCCGTCACTCTAGTCCCATTTTCAAACTTGAATTGAGGAGCTTCTGGTAGCTCTGTGAGAGAAATATAAACACAATAGCATTGTAATTCAAAGTGAATACTCACGTTGAGATTTTATATAGATAGTATGCGCTTGGCTAAGAAGTTCACAACATTGCCATCCGGAAGTAAAACGGACCAACACACAAAACTGTGTGTAACCTTGAACGTTTATCGTTTGGATAATACAGATTAGTGAGAATCACTCCTAAACGTCAATGGCAAAAAGCAATTACATTTATCTGAGTAACGTCATCTACATTCTCTCTCTCTCTCTATCTATCTATCTATATATATATATATATATATATATATATATATATATATATATATATATCTATCTATCTATCTATCTATCTATCTATCTATCTATCTATTATCATTATTATTATTATTATTATTATTATTATTATTATTATTATTATTATTATTATTACTATTTATTATTATTTATTATTATTAATATTATTATTATTATTATTATTATTATTATTATTATTATTATTATTATTATTATTATTATTATTATTAATTTATTATTATTATTTATTATTTATTAATTTATTAGGGGAGCTGCAAGGTCTGGGCCGGACGTCCCGCTTGCTGAAAGGAAATTGATGTGCATTTCGAATCCAACACCTCTCATTTCCAGGTGCATTGATCGCCGCGTAATCCTGTCTTTGACGGAGATTATTGCATATGGCCTCTCATGCATTATTGTGTCCATAACAGCACCTTCCCGTGGTGTTCCCTGTTTCTACTGAGTTTGTTATGGGCGCGACCGAGTCCCCGGCGGTATAACCGGGTTAGGGAGTAGGTGGGACCCCTTCCTCTTAAGGTGCAGGAGTCAGAACCCACCGGTGAGTGGTACACGCTCTGCTCCTCACTCACCCACCTCACACTCATTCTGTAGTGTGGTGTCTTCTGTATGTCCTTTATTTCTTAATCTACCCCTATAACTCATACTCTCCCTAGCCATCGATGTATGGCTCCACTGCCTTGTGGATACCTTCGGGAGGAGGAAAGGCTAAGGAGTAAACCTGACAGAAATCTGCATCCAAACTGATGCCAAACGTATCGCTATGCGATCCTTTGGACCACACCAGGGAGGAAGAGAGGGAGGTTCTGGTTACTGGGCAGCCCAGGATCTCCACATACTCTGCCCAGGCCGCGCCCTGGAGAGGACACTCCAGTCTCACCTTCACCGGTGAAGAGTAACAACACGGAAGACAGCAGTCTACGAGTGATAAGTCCTTGCTCGATTGGCGTAGAGTTGGATGCTACGGGTTGTCTTCGACGGTGGGAGGGATCATCGTAATCCTACTGGTCAGCTACCGCCCGCCCCAAGCTGGGCAGCCCCCAGCCAGAAAGGTGTTGACCCGCCACGATCTGCCTGCTTCAGAGGGTGCCTGGAGCTTAGAGCTTGCAAGCTTGACAAGTGGATCGTTAAACTGTGTACCAGGCAAGCAAATGAAAAAGAAAACGAAGTCCCAGCTCTTCGATTAGCAAGCTGGAATGTAAGAACTATGCGCTCAGGACTGACAGATGACCTTCAGGCCATGGACGATGCTCGAAAAACAGCAGTAATTGATCGTGAACTTAACAGATTGAACATCGACATAGCAGCCTTGCAGGAAACGCGACTCCCAGAGAGGGGATCCCTGAAGGAGAAACACTTTACATTCTTCTGGCAAGGAAAAGGCACAGAAGACGTGAGGGAGCACGGTGTTGGATTTGCAGTACGCCATACATTGCTTCCTATGATCGAACCGCCAACAGACGGCACAGAGAGAATTTTAAAGCTGCGCCTGTCATCCATGCAGGGCTCGGTGAACCTTGTTTGCGTCTACGCCCCAACACTGCAAGCTTCGGTTGAAGTAAAGGACCAATTCTATGAGTCATTAGACGCCATTGTCAACAATATCCCAGAAGTGGAGCACATCTACCTTCTAGGCGACTTCAACGCGCGAGTTGGTGCTGACAAAGAATCATGGCCAACCGTTTTGGGGCACCACGGCATAGGAAAGATGAATGAAAATGGTCAGAGGCTTCTTGAACTCTGCTGCTATCGCAAACTATGCGTGACGAACACCTATTTTCAGAACAAGGCATGTACAAAGGTGTCATGGAGACATCCAAGGTCAAAACACTGGCATCAGCTGGACATGATCATTACTAAGCGCGATTCTCTTAACAATGTTTGTAACACCAGGTCCTATCAAAGCGCTGATTGCGACACTGATCACTCTTTGGTTGCCACAAGGGTGAAACTGACACCAAAGAAACTTCATCACTCAAAGAGAAAGGGCCAGCCCAGGATCAACATCAGCAAGACAGCTTACCGGGAAAAGAATATAGAGTTCAACGAGCAACTTGAGAAGATTCTCAACACAGCTCATAGAGAAGCAGAACAAAACGCACAGGACAGCTGGAACTCTCTTAGAAACGCCATTTACAGCACTGCAGTTCTGACATACGGCAAAAAGGAGCGCAAGAGCAATGATTGGTTTGAAGCCAGAATCACTGAGATGGAGCCAGTCATTGATGCCAAGCGCAGCGCACTTGTCAGCTATAAACATAAACCGAGTCAGAGGAACCTGCAGGCGCTGCGAGCTGCACGCAGCAAAGCACAGCAAACAGCACGACGTTGCGCCAATGACTACTGGCTTCAGTTGTCGGACAACATCCAGCAAGCGTCTGAAAGTGGCAACATAAGGGCCATGTATGAGGGCATCAAACAGGCGACAGGCAAATCTACAAAGAAAACTGCACCTATTAAATCCAAGACAGGGGAAGCCATCACTGACAAGGACAAGCAGATGGGTAGATGGGTAGAGCACTACTTGGAACTCTACGCCAGAGAAAACACTGTCACCCAAAAAGCGTTAGACGCAATTGAAGAACTGCCAGTACTGGAAGAACTAGACGCAGAACCAATCATGGAGGAGCTCAGCAAAGCAATCGATGCTCTGGCCTGTGGCAGAGCACCCGGTGACGACAGCATTCCACCCGAAATCATCAAATGTGGAAAGCCAGCCCTCTTGGAACCACTACATAAACTCCTGTGTCTTTGCTGGAGAGAAGGCAAGGTACCCCAGGATATGCGTGATGCCAAGATTATCACCCTCTACAAAAACAAGGGAGACCGTAGCGACTGTAATAACTATAGGGGAATCTCTCTACTGAGCATTGTGGGTAAAGTCTTTGCGCGCGTTGTCCTCGCTCGACTGCAAGTCCTCGCCGAACGTATCTACCCAGAGTCGCAGTGTGGCTTCAGAGCCAAGAGGTCGACAGTGGACATGATCTTCTCAGTACGTCAACTTCAGGAGAAATGCAGAGAACAGCAGATGCCCCTCTACATTGCATTTATTGACCTGACAAAGGCATTTGACCTTGTTAGCAGGAAGGGCCTTTTCCAGCTGCTAAAGAAGATTGGCTGTCCTCCTCAGCAGCTTAGCATCATTGCCTCCTTCCACGACGACATGAAGGGCACCATTAGCTACGACGGTGGAGCCTCTGAACCCTTCCCCATGTGCAGCGGCGTGAAACAAGGCTGTGTCCTCGCACCGACTTTGTT
>NC_088373.1:16110438-16122938 GCF_034508935.2 Berghia stephanieae | reverse complement strand
AGAGGCAATTTAGTGTGTTCGAGAGCAAAAGTGACAGGAATATCCTACGAGTGTCATATCTGGAACATAAAACTAATAAGGAGGTTCTCGAAGATGTGGAAAAGCTTGGGGAAAGGCAAGATCCATTGCTTGCAATGGTCAAAAGACTGAAACTTGTATGGTTTGGACATCTGGTCAGACATGACAGCTTGTGCAAGACAGTCGTGCAATGTACGGTGGAAGGTCAAAGAAGAAGAGGTAGACAAAGGAAAATATGGATGGATAATATCAAAGCATGGACAAAATTGATGCTGTATGAGCTGGCAGAGAAAGCCAATGGTCGAGATGTGTGGACCGTGTTGTGAAGGTTGCATCCCACAAATCCCCATTACGACCATCTGGTCATGAGAATGAGTGAGTGAGTGAGTGAGTGAGTGAGTGAGTGAATCACATAGAGCTCGACAACTATCTGCTTTCTTAATCGACTCAGATGTAAGACTGATGAGCCAACGCCCTAATGTGTCCCCTGCCACGAATTTCATTGAACAGGTGTGGGCTTTTATGAGAAGAAAGCTAATTAAAAAACAAGAATGCTTGACAAAATTCGTGAAATGTTGGACAGATAAAATACTTTTGAGGATAATGTACCAGCAGAAAGTCTATCAGCCGACACATCAATCAAGCAAAGAATTATGGTATTGATCAGTTTTATCGGTGGACATACAAGTTTGCAAAATCGACATTTTAATGACTGGTTTTGAATATTTGCGACTTTTCAACAGTTAACCATCAAAAGAAAACTAGTTATGTCTTGTTGCCAAATCAAATATGTATAAGTCATCGTATTTGTTCCAACCAATATCAAGCTATGAGCGGAAATGAAGAAATATTGTATCATAAAGAAACACTAGAAACATGCAAAATACTTGCAAAATCACTTTAAGAACAAACATTCTATTGCTTTTGGGATGTTTTTTTCTTGTATATTTCTTTCTAGTTTTGTCCCACTACTTTCATACATACTTGTTCAGATCTTAGTTTTATAACTGCATGACATTCGTCATTCCTTATCTCAAATTGTTTAGCTCAAGGTAAAATACTGAGTTTATCTACATTCCAAAAATGTATAAAAGTAGGATTGTATATATTTACAGTTAAACAAGATATAATCATATTTTAGAGTGGAAAACGAATTATCAAGAAGAGATAAATGATGCCGAAATACCTTTGTTTCATATTTATAGTCCCAAGAGCATTTTGCTGCAGGGTAGATTCCAGCTGCTACACACGTCACCTTCAGACCAGTTGTTGACAATACATGGGTGCAGCTGATCCCCTTAATTTTTTCTGGAACATAAGATTTATTCTGTTCGAGCGTGACATGATTGTATTCTTATTTATTTCATGACAAAATGCACGCTTGAAATCTAATGATATTGTCTGAAATACAAAACAATGTTTCAAAGAGTAGTAAGTTTTAAGACTCTTCCAAGTGGCCAGAAGTGTAAAGAAAAAAATCCAAATTACAGATTTCATTATGTTCTTGTTAGGCGGTTTTTGCAACGTTTAATTTTTTTCAGAGGCAATAAAAAGGGAGATGATAACAGGAAAGTTAAAGTTCAGAAGTTAAAAGCAACAAAGAGTAAGACAAAAGATATTGGTTCAAATACGGAACAGAAGATGTCCTGACAATCTTTAAATGTGATTATTTTCACATTAGCAACCAAAAATCCCCACCCGTCTAAAGGATACTGCTCTAAAAGATACGCTCAAATGTTTACAAAGTGCAATATATTCAATACTAAAAAATGATAATAATAGATACTCAGCCGAGATATTTAAAAAATAATCCTACTCAAATAAAGGCGATCTACATTTAATCCAAGACAAGACTTGGAAAACTTCGAGATGGGTCAACTCAGCACAATTATAGAACTCAACGTCAAAAGGAAAACAGATGGAGTAGAAGTCACAGCAACAAAAAGGACCTCCATGCCTACCATGGGAGGTCAAAGTAATGAACCAGACTGTCCTCTATATCTGATAGTCCCTTTTGGTCTTTATTTCAGTTCACAACATTTTGTGAGTGGTCACATCAAAATCAACAAGCCTGATATGTTTTATGACAAACATGTTTGATTTATCCTAGTCTTCTAGATGGGTCTATTAATTGACACAATATTCCTCAGAAAAAAATGAAAGGTTTTGCTAACTTAAAGGCAAATAAACACAATATTATCTGACAAAGTACAACCCAACCACTATTAATTATTTACAACCTAAATGGAGAGTGACAACGTAGTGTCGTTTAATGAAGCTGATCTGAAAACGGTAAGATCACAATAGAAATTAATTTTGACAAGCTCACCATAAACCTTGATCTCCATTGTTTCTTGTTTAGACTTATTTTCATCCAATTTGACAACACATTTCCAATTTCCTTCGTCATCACGTTGGACATTTTTGATATTCATCTTGAGGACATTGTTTCCCGATATGGTTGCATTATAATCTTCTTCAGAACGGCATCTGTCTTTTGTCGTGCATGTAATGACCTTTCTGTCGTCAGGCTTGACCAACGAAAATTCAATCCAGTCATAGTCTTCAAAGGCACAAATAATAGCATCCATCTTGCCTTCACCCACTTTGAACGGATCAGCTGGCGTAATTCGTGGAGGTGAAATAACTGAGGACAAAGTAAATATTGAAAAAATAAATACATCAGATCGTCAGAACACACACACACACACACACACACAAACACATATATATATATATATATATATATATATATATATATATATATATATATATATATATAATTTGCTGCTCTGATAACCCAATTTTATAAGGGCTCATTGTTGTGATGGTGATCTCAGAAAATGACGCAAAATATTGTCCATTACAATAATGTTAAAATAGGGCCATAAGTGGGTTCGGATGTCAGACCTGCATATATGTACACGTCACTAGGCACATTGATACACGAGGTTATCCGATAGTAGGGGCGACTAAATACTTATTATGGTCTTTATAAGAGAACGAGATTGAGCTGTGAACCATCGCCTGTATCTTAATGAACAAAGATTGAACACGAAAGGACAGCTTTTATTCTTGTATTTTTTTCTCAGCTTTATCTAGATAGCACCGCTTTATACACAACCTTTCATTTTATCCCTACAACAATACTTGTCACTTTGATACTTACGAAATAACATACTCAAATGTCTTCGTCCTTGTCCCATCCTTTCGTGTTCAGGGTTTCTTTATTATGATGCTGGTATCAAGGGGCCAGAAGTGATAGGGTAGAATTAACTCGTCCTAAATATCGGATAATCTTTGTGGAATATTGCAGTAATCCGGTAATCAGAAGATTTGAGGTTCGATCCACAGTCCTGACATCCCAAATTTGGGGAAGTTTTGTTTTCCATCTGCTTTTCTCTTTGTTTACAAATGTTTCATACACAAAATCTCATTTTATTGCCTCAAAAGGAGTTATACAGATGTTAAAAGACTTTTAAAAATCTTACATAACTTGACAATTTCAGTGCTTAACACTACCTAGGAACCGAGCCAAGTCTCATATAGGTGACTGTCAATGTAATGTTTAAGCGTATAAATTATCCGGACACAGTTGAAGCCATTGAGAAGTTAAATCGATTTATAAGAAATATTGAAAAACCTTGAGCATATTATATATATATATATATATATATATATATATATATATATATATAAATTGTATCACTCAATTATATGTGGTCAAGACTTTTTATATTAGCTCTAACCATCATTATCGAACTCTTTCGTACCTTCGAGTACCCACCAACACTCATAAATATATATATATATTTATATATTTATAGTATATATATAATAATATATATAAATATATATACATATATATGTATATATATATTTATATATATATATATATATATATATATATATATATAGAGAGAGAGAGAGAGAGAGAGAGAGAGAGAGAGAGAGAGAGCAATGTCTACCTAAACGGCTCAAAGCGCTTTTCATTGGGACCCTGGCCAACAGTAACATTTAATTATTTTTTCGACAGAACCAACGCTGTCACCGGCCAGGTACTCGTTTTACATCTATGCTCGGTGAGAGAATGTGAGTAAAGATCCTTATCAAATGACTCAACTCCGATCAGAGCAGGACTCGAACCTAGACCCCCGATTCGAAGGCGAGTGTCTTATCACAAGACCACATAGCATCATATTTTCATATAAATGTATACTTTTTTGTTTTAAAAAGCAAAAACAAATTGAACTAATTTTTCATCTATCTAAAACTGCTCACAAATACAGCTTGCTTTAAATGATCGAAACATAAAATGTACTTCAATTGTCTGCTACATGTACAGAAATCTGAAAGTGAATATGCTTATTATTCTGTAATAGTCTTGTTTATGCTTTAAAATAAAAACTTACCTGGTTTAGCCTCACATATGCAATTTGCTTTAGATCCTCTATAGACTTTCTTCCATCCCCGTTTTATTATTACAGTGTATCTGAGATCGTCATCCTTGTTTGGTTTATTGTTCATCCAGTCGGTATATGTCACCTGTAAAATTATCAAAGTTACAGGACATAAAACTCTTAACTTTCGTAGTAAAAGATTCAAAATGGATTAACCACTTCAATACCGTACTCTCGAATGACACGTATTGAAACAGTTTGCCAGAAAACTCGTCCTTCAAATATCGATCGATTTAAATTACCATCATCTTGGCAAAATCTCTCAAATTTGATACTTCGCGAGGTCTTCCTTAACGTTCCAGGTGTGCGAGTTATTGACAAGATGAGGGCCATTTGAATAGTTCGATATTTGAAGGACGAGTTGTCAGGCCAAATACTTAAGACGTGTTTTTCCCGTGTACGACAGTTAATGGCATTAAATAAATCGGCTATGTGGTCTTGTGATATAATAATCACCCTCGGACAGCAGATTACAAGGCTTGGGGTCCGCTCTGCGCCGATCTCACTGTTGTGACTTTGGAAAAAGCACTTTACTCACATTTTCTCACCGTACTCAGGTGCACGTTGCTGTTAATATTGTTGTATCTGTCAGAAAAAGGAATATCGCCTAACAGACTCGTGTCTTGTCCTGCATGTTCAACATTGCTGGGACTCCTAGTCAAGCGCTTCCAGCCATGTTTAGTGGATATTGCACTATATCAAAAATCAGGTTTTCTTTTAATTTGAGATAATTATAAAGTTATCTTCAATTTTGAATGGGTATTTTATATATTTTATAACGCACTTCTAAGTGACATCTTTAAATGTTGTAGTTAAAAAATTAAGAGATCATAGAATATAAGAAAAAGCACTAGATAGAACATTAAGCACTAAACGCTTTCCTTCGAATTCTATAATTCTGAACATTTAATTTGCAAATACATCTTTGAAAATGGTTGGTAAGGAGGAACAGCGTTGTATGTGATGGAAAAACTGTAATCATATCACTTATCAGGCGTCAAGCCGTGCACTACATGTCAATTGTTGCTGTTGGCTAGGGACGCTTTGGAAAGCGCTTTGATCACGGTTAGTATATATCACGCTATATAAATGCTCAATTATTTCAACAATGACGAGTTTTTGTCAGGATAAATGTATCTAGAGCTAACTAGTATAAATCGTTCGTTCCATCAGCAATAAAAATGTTGAATATTTCAAATGGTACAGAAAAACCAAGGATTGATGCGTTGGCTGATTAACTGATTAATTTATTTAATGTTAGACTAATCGACCAATTGATAATGATGATAATATTTGGTGTCGAAATGTAGCAAATTGAAAACGAAATGAATTTGTTTATGTTGTGTATATCGCACGCGTGAAAGAAAGAGAGGAAGAGAGAGAGATAAAGAGAAAGAGAGAGAGAGAGAGAGAGAGAGAGAGAGAGAGAGAGAGAGAGAGAGTGTGTGTGTGTGTGTGTGTGCGTGTGTGTGTGTGCGTGTGTGTGAATGTGTTTGTAAGAGAGAATGAGTAGGAGTGAAATATCTGTTCAATGTTCTAGTTATCAATTAACGTTATAACAAATGTAACTAAATGACAAATTGCCATATTTATGGACAATAAAGATCTATTATTATTATTATTATTACTATTATTATGAAAGGCGAATGTAAAAGATAGCCGCCATGGTGAATTGTAATCGTTTTAAACACCGCTATAGAAATAAATAAACATTATTTTGACAGTGGATGACGATATGGAGGCAAATGATCGTGATGTTACGGCTAATTTAACTATATTAATTATGAAGGTGAAAGTTAACCTAACCAGTGTAGCGAGGACATCAACTGTTAATCAGTAACGACTGTCCAATGAACTGCAGCCCCGACCAACTGTGTGATCGGAGAAAGTGAGATGGACCAGAGAGACCAATTTTTAAAAGGTTTTTAAAAAGATGCCAAAAGAAGGAAAATGGAATAAAAGAATTTAGAAAAGAAAAGTTTATTACCTTTAAATCTGACCCCCCGTACCAGCTATAAATTCCAGCTCGACCACCGTCATTTATCCCAATCCAATATTTATTTTGGCCAATTTTTTCTGGAAATTAAAGGATAAAGGAATGACATCAAACTGACATATCAAGACGCAATGATTATTTACGAATCTATGATAAAATTGAATTCTTTTTGGCAGGTAACTGTGAATGGGGTAATATCGACGTGTACAATATTTGCTAGTCTGGCAACCCAATCTGGCATGGGCTCATTGTTGTGATGTAACTGGTCTCAAACCAACACAGTATATTGCCCATTATATTATTAATCTAAGCTCATTATTGTGATGTAAATACTCCCAAACCAACACAGTATATTGTCCATTACATTATTAATCTAAGCTCATTATTGTGATGTAAATGGTCTCAAACCAACACAGGATATTGTCCATTATATTATTAATCTAAGCTCATTATTGTGATGTAAATACTCTCAAACCAACACAGGATATTGTCTATTATATTATTAATCTAAGCTCATTGTTGTGATGTAAATACTCCCAAACCAACACAGGATATTGTCCATTACATTATTCATCTAAGCTCATTATTGTGATGTAAATACTCCCAAACCAACACAGTATATTGTCCATTACATTATTAATCTAAGCTCATTATTGTGTTGTAAATACCCTCAAACTAACACGGGATATTGTCCATTACATTATTCATCTAAGCTCATTATTGTGATGTAAATACTCCCAAACCAACACAGTATATTGTCCATTACATTATTAATCTAAGCTCATTATTGTGATGTAAATGGTCTCAAACCAACACAGGATATTGTCCATTACATTATTCATCTAACCTCATTGTTATGATGTAAATACTCTCAAACCAACACAGGATATTGTCCATTATATCATTCATCTAAGCTCATTGTTGTGATTTAAATACTCTCAAACCAACACAGTATATTGTCCATTATATTATTCATCTAAGCTCATTGTTATGATGTAAATATTCTCAAACCAACACAGTATATTGTCCATTACATTATTCATCTAAGCTCATTGTTGTGATTTAAATACTCTCAAACCAACACAGGATATTGTCCATTACATTATTCATCTAAGCTCATTGTTATGATGTAAATACTCTCAAACCAACACAGTATATTGTCCATTACATTATTCATCTAAGCTCATTGTTGTGATGTAAATGGTCTCAAACCAACACAGGATATTGCCCATTACATTATTCATCTAAGCTCATTGTTGTGATGTAAATGGTCTCAAACCAACACAGGATATTGCCCATTACATTATTCATCTAAGCTCATTGTTGTGCTGTAAATACTCTCAAACCAACACAGTATATTGTCCATTACATTATTAATCTAAGCTCATTATTGTGATGCAAATGGTCTCAAACCAACACAGGATATTGCCCATTATATTATTAATCTAAGCTCATTGTTGTGATGTAAATGGTCTCAAACCAACACAGGATATTGCCCATTACATTATTCATCTAAGCTCATTGTTGTGATGTAAATACTTCCAAACCAAAACAGTATATTGTCCATTGCATTATTCATCTAAGCTCATTGTTGTGATGTAAATACTTCCAAACCAACACAGTATATTGTCCAGTACATTATTCATCTAAGCTCATTGTTGTGATGTAAATACTTCCAAACCAACACAGGATATTGTCCATTACATTATTCATCTAAGCTCATTGTTGTGATGTAAATACTTCCAAACCAAAACAGTATATTGTCCATTGCATTATTCATCTAAGCTCATTGTTGTGATGTAAATACTCCCAAACCAACACAGGATTTGTCCATTACATTATTAATCTAAGCTCATTATTATGTTCGCTTATCAGACCTGAAAATATGTTCACGTTGGGGAATGTAAATTCTATTGGAAACATTGGAGGAAAACTAAGTGATAAATATCAATGAGTCCTATTTACTGACAAGGCTAGTCAAGTACTGACAAGGAATAACTAACGAATGTACACAAAGACAAGAATAATATTAATATGTCAATTAAAGAAGAAATTATTATTTGTAGATTTGAAAGAGATAGGTTTTATACGACATTTTATAACAAAGGATGCCTGTCAAAAATTAATATCTCCTTAGTTTTTTATTTCAGAATTAGATTACTGTAACTCTTTACTTTCTGGAACATCGAGTACAAATATTCGTTCTCTCCAAGCAAAACTGGCTTGTTCAGAAACAATATTTGCCTCGACATAGGAGAGAAACAATTGATGGCAGAAAATAATGGAGAGCTGTGGTTTAGGAAGGGAAGGATAATTTATATTGACAACAAACTTCAATCTGAAGTCGGCAGATAATGGACATTGAATGAAATTTGAAAAATAAGATTTTTGAAAATTACTTTTGATGAAATTGTTTGTTTCGTCGTCAAGGATTCGGGCAACAGATCCTTTTTCGTTGTTATCTCCGCCTCTAATTCCTTTGCAAATATATCTGCAATAATGGAAATGAACATCCCGATTCCGGAAAAGAAAACAAGACTGAGAATACCTGTAGTATATCATATCTTCTCTTGGACAAGACGCTAGGCCTGTTATTAAAAAAATAAAGAGTCCATATTACAAAAAAAAAAAATGACAAGAAGAATATGTCAACAAAAGAATAATGTAGAGAAGCACGGTGGTGATTTAAGTTAATTGTATGAAAATGCATAAAATACTATATCTATCAGTTAAATTCACAAGTTCAAACGAATAGATATAACAAAAATCATGTGTACAGAATATACACATTTCTGGTACGAAATTTATCTCACTTTAATTTTCACCTCAAAAAACAACGTGATTTTCTGAATGTGTTAGATCAATAGTCTCCTCAAAAAAGAAAAAAAATGTTTTAAAAAGTTGAGCTTTTATATAGCGCAATAAACACTAAACGTGCTCAAAGCGCTTTAGAAAGGGACCCTTACCAACAGCAACGTGTAACATAATGAACGAGTCATGACGCCTGTTAGGCAATAATACAATTTCTTTCCGATAGAGACAACGCTGTTAACGGCGCTGTTAAATTTTATCTCACCACTACATTTTGATCCAAAATATTTTTCTGTCTTGTGTCTTTGAAAATGATTATCATTGGAAAGTGTTAGGAGGTAAAAGTTTTTCTGTCTGTATCATTAAAAGTAAATGATAGCAAAAATCATGAATATTGTTTACTAATTTGTCTTTGAATTAAATAAAAATATAAATCATGTGTGTCCATTAATCAAACGCAAATCATGTCGAGTCGTTCCGTTCCCTACCGTCCGCTAAGAGCCTTGTCACGCCTTACGAGAACAAGGGAAATAATCTGTCCAAAACAAGCACCATAAATAACACCGTTTTCAAAGAGCAATGTCACAAAATCTTATGACATGGTGATAGGTTTGGGTTGTCAACTGACTTTTCCCCGTCAGCAAATATATGTTCTAGTGGTGTTAAATATGTGATATATTTTTCCCCTACCGACCACATTCTTCTAACCTGAACAAAAGTTGTCAATTCGATTCAATAGTCTGATGTCATGCCGCCCGGCAACGGCGTTCTAAACAAGGAAAATCATTACTTTTTATTTTTCATGCTGGCTAGAACTTTTCATAAGCCTTGTGATCAGAATGTGTAAAAGTCAAAACATGATCAAATTTATGTGTTTTTTTCCCTCTGGATACCTTTTATGCTCGCCCGAGAAATATTTCATACGGGCGTCCGCCATTGTTCCGATAGTTTAGAGCCAGTGTTACTAAGTTACCATGCGTCATAAGGAAAGAAGTGACGTTACGACTGGTGAAGAGTATTATATTGAGTTTTCGCTACAACTTGCTATCACTTTTGACAGTTTGTAGTGGCGGAAGCAGTCTTCGTAGATGATGTAATCGGGTTAATACAATTAAAGTCATCCAATACTCTTCAACAGTCGTAACGTCACTTCCTTCGTAATGATGCATGGTAACTTAGTAACACTGGCTTTAAACTATCGGAACAATGGCGGACGCCCGTATGAAATATTTTTCCGGCGAGCATAAAAGCTATCCAGAGGGGAAAAAAACCCATAAATTTGATAATGTTTTGACTTTTACACATTCTGATCACAAGACATATGAAAAGTTCTAGCCAGCATGAAGAATAAAAAGTAATGAATTTCTTTGTTTCGAACCAAGATGGCCGCCGTTACCGGGCGGCGTGATATCAGACTATTGAATCCAATTAAAGACGTAACAAAACAAAAGCTCTCGTGTGTTGTCTATTTGGTCGGTCCGGGAAATGGTCAGTAAGGGAAGGAACGACTCAAGGATACAAAATGATGGCAGACAGTATTTCTATTCAGCTTATATTATATGAAAACTTTAATATCTTTGTATAAAATAGATGTCTTTATTCAGAAGAGGTTGTACAGTTTCTTAAACGATGGGCATGTGGTCTCGTGTCATGACACTGGCTTTCGGATCGGAATGTCCTGCGTTCGAGCCTCGCTCAGCGCATCGTTGACTCCTTGGAAAAGGCTCTTAACTCATATTCTCTCACCGTACGCAGGTGTTAAATGAGTACCTGGTCAATAACAGCGTTGTTTCTGTCCGAAAAAAAATGTAATATGGCCTAACAGGCTTCATGTTCCATCCTACATGTTAAGTGTTGCTGTTGGCCAGGGACCCCTTGTAAAGCTCTTTGAGCACGTTTAGTGGTTATTGCCCTATAGAAATGCCCAATTTAATTCAATTTTAAACTTAAATAAAGTTGAACTGCCCTTGTTCTTATTTTCTTCAAACTCGTAATTCTTCATCTTGCTCATCTAACTTTTACGTCATGGCACAAGACCGAAGGGCGAGAGCTCAGCTGGTCGATGGTTTGAATAAGTAAGTATAGATAGTATGCGTTTGGTAAGAAGCTCACAACATTGCCATCCGGAAGTATAAGGGACCAACACACACAACTATGTGTAACTTTGAACGTTTATAGTCTGGTTAATACAGTTGAGTAAGGATTACTCATAAACGCGGATGGCAAAAAGCAAAAACAAATAAAATCGGTACTTTTTATTCTTCGTGCTGGCTAGTACTTTTCTTGTGATCAGAATGTGTAAAAGTCAAAACATGATCAGATATATGATGTTGTTTTTCCTCGGGATACAGCTTTTATGCTCGTCGGAGGGCGTCCGCCATTGTTCCGATAGTTTAGAACCAGTTACTAAGTTACTATGCGTCAATACAATACGAGGAAATTGACGTTACGACTGTTGAGGCGTATTATTAGTACCGGCTTTATTCTATCTATAAGTAAATAAGTCATCTTGTTTATTCCGATCTTGTCTTACCTTGAGCCAACGTGACCAGAAACAGGCCAAAAACAACAAAGAACTGTCTCATAGCTAGTGGCGATTCTGGACTTGAGCTGACTTGAATTTTTCATGAAAAATCAATCTCTGAAAAAAAGACAAACAAAAAAGAACCGTGCGTGTTTATATAGAGCAATATCTATAAAACTTGCTCAAAGCGCTTTACAAAGGGTCTCTGAACAACAGCAACACGTAACAAATAGAGAGATACTCGATGCTTGCGAGGTGATGGTACAATTATATTTCTGACAGAAACAACGCTGTTAACGGCCAGGTATTCATTTTACACCTGATCACGGTGAGATAATGTGAGTAAAGAGTATTTTCCAACGACTCAACTATGCGCCGAGCGAGGCTCGAACCCAGGACTTTCCGATCCGAGAGCGAGTGTCATACCACAAGACCACATAGCCGCAAATTAGATTCTTAGCCTAGGCTTACATACTGAAATTTACTATATAATCTTGGGACCACGTACAAAGCCCTTTGAGTAAGTTCTAGTAGATATTGCACATAAATAAGGCTCACATTTTCCGTTTTAGAAAAATATAGAAAAAATATTTTTGTTATAAATTTGATTATGCCCTTCCGCCACGACATCATAAGACATCGTCGCCGAGGCATTCCACGAAGGTAATTCATCAAACGAGATGTCTGATGT
>NC_088373.1:16102938-16105438 GCF_034508935.2 Berghia stephanieae | reverse complement strand
TACTACTAAACTACTACTACTACTCTACTACTACTACTACATATACCATAACTAACTACTCTACTACTACTATATAATACTATACTACTATATCACTGCTACATACTAACTTATACACTATAATAATAATAATATAATATAATATAATATAATAATAATAATAATAATAATAATAAGTAATAATATATAATAATAGAATAATAATAATAATAAATAATAATAAATAATATAATAGGCATGTTAATTTTGGTACTTACGCACCCTTCATTTTATTCATTTTGTCCAATTTCTTCTTCTATTTTGCTTCCTTCTCCTCTTCCTACGTCTCTTTTTTCTCTTCCCTCCTTTATCCTTCTCATCTATCTTTTTTTCCTTGTTTCTTCTACTTCACATTCTCATTCTTCCCCTTCAATTCTTCGTATTGCTTCCTGCCTTTACACTCACTCGTTCCCCTCCTCCTCTGTTTTATACATCCTGATCCTCTCTCTCTCTCTCTCTCTCTCTCTCTCTCTCTCTCTCTCTCTCTCTCTCTCTTGTTTATTCATCTTAACAACGCCACTACCACATTATCTCATTCATCAGTCGTATTTCATTCATCCTGTTTGTTGATAAAAGGGAAAACTGAAACGTCTATTTAATCTGGTTTCGTATATTAATAAATTGAAGCTCACATTCAATTCACATTGTTATTCAGTCCGAAGATTGGCAATTAGTCAAGAAAGTCTTCTCATTCTTTACTTCCACCTTCTCAACCCTCCTTCTACATATCTTCCTCCTTCTCCACCTCCTCCTCGTCCTCTTCTTCTCCGCTTCCTCCTCCTATACATCCTCCTCCTCCTCCTCCTCCTCCTCTTCCTCCTCCTCTTCCTCCTCCTCCTCCTACTCTTCCTTCTCTTTTCTCTACTTTCCCATCAGCCGTGATTCATAGACTCCTTATTGTTGCCATCAAGTACTGGCTTTGTATATTCGCATAATTCATCAACTGCTGTACTTTAAACAAGGAGATGCACTTAACTTTTCCGAAAAAGTCAATTCCATTTATTAACTTCTTCCTTAATTAATCACCGGTCTTTCAATCTGTCTTCAATACTTATGTTTATACTTCCTGGAGTGATTCTTGTTATTTTATTCTTCACTATGATGCTTACCATCATCATCATCATCATAATCATCATCATCATCATCATCATCATCATCATCATCATCATCATTATCATCATCATCGTCATCATGATCATCATCATCATCATCATCATCATGATCATCATCATCATCATCATCATCATCATCATCATCATCATCATCGTCACCACCACCATCATCATCATTATCTTCCGGTAACCATCTTTTTTTCCAACATTGGTTATCCTCATCGATGCCACTTGACCTGTTTCATATCATTTTTCTGCGAGCTTTTCCCCGTTCTGTCGAAATCTAAATTGTAATATCGCCTAACTGCAAAAGGCGTCATGTCTTGTCGTGTATTATGTGTTACTCTTGGCTTTGGACACCTTATAAAGCGCTTTGCGCACGTTTAGTGGATGCTGCACTATATAACTACTATAGTTTTGTCGTGTCAAAATCATGTCTCATATTATGTGTTACTGTTAGCTTGGGACACCTTGTAAAGCGTTTTGAGCACGTTTAGTGGATACTGCTCTATATAAATGCTCTTGTTTTATCATGTCTCAATCATGTCTTATGCTATGTGTTACTGTTAGCTTGGGACACAATGTAAAGCGCTTTGCGCACGTTTAGTGGATACTGCTCTATATAAATGCTCTTGTTTTATCATGTCTCAATCATGTCTTATGCTATGTGTTACTGTTAGCTTGGGACACAATGTAAAGCGCTTTGCGCACGTTTAGTGGAAAATGGACACTGCTCTCTGTTTATTCATTTGGCTAAGAAGATCACAACATTGCCATCCGGAAGTATAAAGGACCAACACACAGACCAACTGTGTCTTACCTTAAACGTTTATAGTCTGGTTAATACAGTTTAGTGATAATTACTCATAAACGCGGAAGGCAAAAATCATTAACAAATCCGAGTGACGTCATCTTCATTCTATCTATAAATGGTCTAGTTTTATTCGTGTCTTACTGCCCCACGCCCTTATGTACATTAACCCTATCCTTACCACCTATTGGAAAAATCGTCACTTTGTTACGATGCAACCGTCAATTTTCTCATCAAGATTTGTGACCCCTCGTCTCAAAGAGATATTAAGTCGGGATGATTATGTTGATGAAAATTGAATTTGTAGCCAGAAATACCAGTCTGACGTTGAGTTTTAGTTTCTATGCTTTATTTAGGAGAATGAACATCATATTTTAGAATGCTAAATACCAATAATTCAGAAATGTTTACCAGTTCAGTTTTAATTTGACTTTTTAGCACCTGGTTCATCCCGACCTAATACCGTTTTGAGACGTTGGGTCACATTTCATTTATTTTTGCTATAGCTATAAAAACTTGACATTCTGTAATAGAGCTC
>NC_088373.1:16095438-16097938 GCF_034508935.2 Berghia stephanieae | reverse complement strand
TACTTCCTTACTTCCTTACTTCCTTACTTACTTACTTACTTACTTACTTACTTACTTTCTTACTTCCTTACTTCCTTACTTACTTACTTACTTACTTACTTACTTCCTTACTTCCTTCCTTCCTTCCTTCCTTCCTTCCTTACTTACTTACTTACTTACTTACTTACTTACTTCCTTACTTCCTTACTTACTTACTTACTTACTTACTTACTTACTTTCTTACTTTCTTACTTTCTTACTTACTTACTTACTTACTTACTTACTTACTTACTTACTTACTTACTTACTTTCTTACTTTCTTACTTCCTTACTTCCTTACTTACTTACCTACTTACTTACTTACTTACTTACTTACTTACTTACTTACTTACTTACTTACTTCCTTACTTCCTTCCTTCCTTCCTTACTTACTTACTTACTTACTTACTTACTTACTTACTTACTTCCTTCCTTCCTTACTTCCTTCCTTCCTTACTTACTTACTTACTTACTTACTTACTTACTTACTTTCTTACTTCCTTACTTCCTTACTTCCTTACTTACTTACTTACTTACTTACTTACTTACTTACTTCCTTACTTCCTTCCTTCCTTCCTTACTTACTTACTTACTTACTTACTTACCTAAGCCCTTAACCCCAGTCGGAGCGCAGGCCATCAATAATGCTTTGGCTATTTGACTCTTCCTTGGGCTGTCTTCTCCACCTGCTTCCATAATGTGTAACCGCCTCTCCTTGCTTCCTCCATCGTGCTTCTTCGCCAACTATTTATTGGCAAAGGACGAAAAAGTAGTATGAGATCGGTACAAATAGGATGTCAAAATAAGTGATTGTTTATTAAAAATTAATTAGGTGTAGATAGAATGAGCTTGGCCAAGGAGTTCACAACATTGCCATCCGGAAGTATAACGGACCAACACACAAACTCTGTGTAACCATGAACTTTTATAGTCTGGTTAATACAGTTTAGTGAGTACAACTCACAAACGCGGATGGCAAAAACAATAATAAAGACCTGAGTGACGTCATCTTCGAACTATCTATACTGAATATCGTGCGTTCATGCACTATCAATTTTCACTAAAGAAAAAAAAATTCTTCCAAATTACACATTTTTCACTTTTTTTCGGACATAAATATCAGTCGACATAACTTGTTAATCCGTTTTGAACCGGTTTGTCGCATACTAGCTTTATCACCATTAGATTACGGGTAAATGGGACAAACTCGTTTAAAAGGGAAAGTTGCAATATCAAGAGTTATAACAACTAAATGTAAACATTAGCAACAAAGTGATTGGGCGATGTACTGCCCGTGACATGACTTTATCTGTATTCTGTAACCCCTCCCTAATAAATTCATACTGTATTCTTCTATTGGGATAAACAGCGTGGCTCAGCGGTAAGGTCTTTGCTTCTTACCCTAAAGGTGCCGAGTTCGATCACCTCCCGCTGCGCGGTGTGGCCTTGAGCATGTCGCCTCGCCCTAGCACGATTTGCGGCGCTGCAGTGCGGCTGATGCCTGAATTATTCCAGTCTTTTCTTGGAATAGACTCTAGAGACAAATTCCCTCCATGGGAATGTTATGATTTTATTTATTATTTATCTATTTTATTTTATCATTTTATCTTTTTTTATTTATAGAAGGAACAAAAATGACGTCACCCAGCTCTTTGTTATTTTTTTATCCATCCATCAGCAACTAACATTTCATAAAGGCAAGAGTGAGAGATAGGAGAAATAATATTCAGAAATAGCTTAAAAGGCTTAAATCGAAATAAATTATTTTTTTCAATTGAGCTTTAAATAGCGCGATATCCACTAAATGTGCTCAAGGCGCTTTACAAGGGGTTCCTGATCAACAGCAACATTTAACATGTAGGACGGAACATAACGCCTGTAAGGTGATATTTCAATTTTTCGGACAAACACAGCCCTGTTAACGGCGAGGTACTCATTTTACACCTCACATAGCCTCACAATCATCGTGAAAATAAGTGCACGTTGGTTTGGAGGCTTCACTTAGTACAACAAATAGGGAATGAGATTAGCGGAAGAGTAGCGTCCCTTGATTGGACGTCACCGGCGGAAAAGTTATTAGAGAGAGAACGCCATGTTGGTTGTCGGCATGCGTCTCTCGTCCCCGCTTCCAGTGAAAGCGGCATGAGACACTTCACCGAAAGCGA
This sequence comes from Berghia stephanieae, assembly GCF_034508935.2. Lineage (NCBI taxonomy): Eukaryota > Metazoa > Mollusca > Gastropoda > Nudibranchia > Aeolidiidae > Berghia > Berghia stephanieae. The sequence goes on along the minus strand of NC_088373.1, from coordinate 16,095,755 downwards.
AGGCGAGAGAGACGCATGCGCAAAACCATTTTGACGTTCTCTCTGTAAGATGACATCCAATCAAGGGACGCTATTCTTCCGCTAATCGCATTCCCTATATGCTACATCTTTAAACAAACTGAACATATTCAAAAAGTTCTTTTTTTCTTCTTACTGTTTTACTTCTTTGATCCAATTATCACTTTTAAATCGGTAATTTAATTGAGAAAATTGTAAATATTGGTAGATAGTTCAGTTTTGATTATTTCAAAGTTGAATTAATTTTGTGCGGCAATGTGGTCTAGTGGTATGACACTTGCCTTCGGATCGGAAAGTCC
>NC_088373.1:16072938-16082938 GCF_034508935.2 Berghia stephanieae | reverse complement strand
TTACCCAAAGTAAAAAAAAAACAAAGTGCCTGAAGCGGGGGTCGAACCCGGTACCTTCCGGGCCACAGTGCAATGCCTTAACTACTCGGCCACTTCGCCCCCCCCCCCCCCCTTCTAATAATAGTACTACACGTCCACCTTGCCAAAAACCCTTCCTCACCTTTATATGGACTGGTCACATCAGCCCCAATGCTGCACTTTGGTGTGCTGTCCACAAAGTCGTACGTGTAGGGCCAAACGAAGGATTCTGGAGAAGTGTGTACTTGGCTGACACACGAGGAGTCGTACTCTAGCTGATTTTGTACGACGGCGTCAAATTGATAATTCCCTCCCACAAAAAGATCGGGGGATCGAAATCCTACAATCTCATTGGGTGGAATTCCAGCCTGTTCCAGTTTCATCTTTACGTCTGTTGGGGGATTCAAAAATGAAATACATCATGACCAACTCAAATAAAAAAAAATAATATAACGATATCAATTTGTCTGGGTGGGGTTCCTGGCCTCCAATAGTGGGCAGGGAGGCACTTACTGTGTCTTCTACCCCCCTATATCTGTTTTCCAACTTGCTTTCTGTCTTTGTCTTGGAATGAGATTACTTGGTTTTGTCCTCGCCCTGGCCGGATACCCTGGCTGAGAGGGAAACAGTCAAATTATAGTTAGAGTTTTGGGAGATGATATTTTTTATCCTTGTAAATCATCTCTCTGTTATGCACTGTATTATGTTTTGTTCACATATTATATATGCTTTGTAAACATTTGAGTGTATTCCTCTTAGTGGAGACCTGTGCTTGTGTCTGGATAGAGACTTAAACTAAGTACTTTGATAGTTTACTCTTGGTATCTACATCTGTACCCTAATTGAACCAGTCCCCCTTTGTCTTACCTTTCTTTGGGTGCTTTAATTGTAATTCTAGATTTTTTTTACTTTCCCATTTTCTTCCTTCTTACTGGCGCTGATATGACCTAAATGTGTTGCAAGCGCCGTAAAACCCTTAAAAACAAACAAAACAATATATATTAATTTGTTCGTCTTGGTGGTCTCGACCTGAGACTGATTAGTCTCAAATTCAAGTCCAATTTAAGCGTCGGAAAGTCAAAAATCCTTGGAGTAGTTTGATATTTTAACTTTTATTTTCTATTACGCTCGGGGTGTATACTGAATAACTGGCCGATGTAATGAGAAAAGTTGCTCTGTAATTTTTTTTCACACCTCAATAGGGAAAAGGAACCATTTGTTTGATCTTGCTTCATCAAAATTTGACAACTCTTGTTTGTCAGTGGTAAATAAATTCGCATTAAATCGTTGAAAAGATATTACATAGCTTATGATATATAAGTCTCAAAGACTTATTATTCTAAACCCGTTATATATTTTATTTTAACGTGAGCTTTTATATAGCGCAATATCCACTAAACGTGCTCAAAGCGATTTTCAAAGGGTCCCTGACCAACAGCAATATGTTATACATCTGTAATTTGCCATCCTATTTGAAAAAGTCATACATTTATGTCCATCAGCCATATACCAACATTAAATCTCCAAATTTAGCAAAATCAATCTGAACTTGAAAGACATTTTCTCTCCTTTCTTGGAATGGCAGACGTGCGACACAAATCTTCTTGTGTAACGTAATTTCATGAAACAAAATCTTCCAAGATAGCTCAACAAACTTTCATAGCCCAGTTTGCAGACTATTAAAGAAAAATTACTTTTAAAGACATGTAGGATAATCTAGATTTTATGAGGTACATAGTGAAAGATTGATCACAGTCCCATCAACCAACTATTATTGTCGCACTGTTGCTATCCCGAAATAGAAGGAGAGAAGAAAATTTGGTTCATGTTGATTTAGGTAAATTTGGTGATGTAATTATGGCTAATTATGCACCTAGAGCTTTATTGTATGGAGGAGTGGGCGCAATATAAATAAATTTCATTATTGTTATTATTAATAATCAAAGAAAAGCACACACGCTACTGACCTTCAAAATCATAGACCCATTCAATAGGTCGCAAAGAATAGCACTCATTACACTGACCTTTAAGAGCATCAAACCCACTCAATGGGTCGCAAAGAATAGCATAATATGACACTGACCTTCAAGAGCATCGACCCATTCAATAGGAGTTGACGGAATGGTACCGGTGGCCGTAGTGATTCCGATCTCGTGTCCTTGGTCGTGCAAAGATTTGATGACGTCCATATTGGAGTCCTTGCTCTGTACGAAGAATGTTCCTTTGGTTGAGCAATTGTTAGGATTTAACACATCTGGGGATTAAATATGAATAAATAATGAAATGTTTGTGGCGATGTGGTCTTGAGGTATGATACTTGCCTACGAACCCGGGGGAGGGGGGTTCGAGTACCACTGTCCCTCTGGGCGGTGTAAAGGTGATCCTTGACAATGGCTCTCTCTCTCTCTCTCTCTCTCTCTTTCTTTCTCTCTCTCTCTTTCTCTCTCTCTCTCTCTCTCTCTTTCTCTCTCTCAAAAGGTCACATACGCTGTTGGCTTGACAAATCCTTCAAATTAATCGGATACAACTCGTGGTATGGCATATGTATAATTTTGTTTATATTAACATTAACTCCCTTGACCAGAATAATCTTTGAGTCACCTGACCCTCAAGGTTGTGGGTTGGCAAAGGGTTAACACCCCTTTCCGTTAAACCCAAACCGTTACAGAAACGCAGACGGACAAACCAAATCCTTTTCTTAGCTTGGGCGACCGAAGAGTTTCTGGAATGACAGAATTTATGAAGGACAACAGACAAAGCCGAAAGGACTCTGCTGACCCGATGACGTATGTTTTGAGATACTGAATCATATATTATTATCCTTCGCTACTATAGTCTTCCAACACCTCTTAGGGTGCTGGGAGGTTCGTACCTTGAAATATTGAAGTGTACAGTTCTTCATTCGCCTCGTTGACGGCATAAGCAAAGGACACGAGAATGATCTGAGGCGTGTCATCTTTGGCGAAAGCTCCGGGACTTTTGGGGTCGTCCCAACACCTGCAGTCTGGTGATTTACACGTATCGTCTGGTACACATTGTTGACCGTTTGTGATGACGCTACAGAACCCGAGCAGGGTCAGTGATAGATAAACCTGGACGTGTGATTTGGACATCTGTTGATAGAAAGAAGTAGAAAGAAAGAAAAAAAAGAAATAATTAGCTTTAGGCTCAGCGGTATGGATAGTCTAGATTTTGTTTTCAAACCATTCCATCAATCCAGCAGTAATTGAGTAGCTGGGTCTGTTCGAATTTACAGAAAGTACTTTATGAAGACTATGATTCTTATAAAAAAGGCAGCAAGCAATCTCTATTGTGCGACTATGTGGTCTAGTGGTATGACACTCGCTTTAGGATCGGAAGGTCGTGGGTTTGAATTCCGCTCTTTATTTACATTCTCTCACCATACTCGGGTGTAAAATGAGTACGGTTAAAAAAGTTGTCTCTGTTGGAAAAAAATTGTAATGTCGCCTTACAGGCGTCATGTCTTGTTATACGATATGTTACATGTTGCTGTTAGTTTGGGACCCCTTATAAAGCGATTTGGTCATGCCAAGGTTTGGTGATATTGCTCTATTTAAATGCTGAAGTTTTATTGTCCATTCAAGGCTAAGGCATCTGGATATTTTACCTTCATTTCACTGACAGAATCATTCTGGTCAATAATAATAATAATAATAATAATAATAATAATAATAATAATAATAATAATAATAATAATAATAATAATAATAATAATAATAATAATAATAATAATAATAATAATAATAATGATAATAATAATAATAATAATAATAATAATAATAATAATAATAATAATAATAGTAATAATAATAGTAATAATAATAATAATGATAATAATAATAATAATAATAATAATAATAATAATAATAATAATAATAATAATAATAATAATAATAATATTAATAATAATAATAATAATAATAATAATAATAATAATAAAAATAATAATAATAATAATAATAATAATAATAATAATAATAATAATAATAATATGATGATAATAATAAAATAAATATATAATAATAATAATAATAATGAATAAATAATAATAATATAATAATAATAATAATAATAATTAATATAATAATAAAATAATAATAATATAATAATAATAATAATAATAATAATATAATAATAATAATAATAATAATAATAATAATAATAATAATAATAATAATAATAATAATAATAATAATAATAATAATAATAATAATAATAATAATAATAATAATAATAATAAGTAATAATAAATAATAAATAATATAATAATGATATAATAATAATAATATAATAAAATAATAATAATAATAATAATAATAATAATATAATAATAATAATAATAATAATATAATAATAATAATAATAATAATAATAAAGAAGAAGAAGAAGAAGAAGAAGAAGAAGAAGAAGAAGAAGAAGAAGAAGAAGAAGAAGAAGAATGTATAGCATTTGTATAGCGCATATCCATGACTAGGTCATGCTCTGTGCCTTTCGCAGTTACAAGAATGACAATCTAAAATAACAATAACACACACACACACACACACGCACATACACACATACACACACACACACACACAGAGACACACACAAACAGAAACACTTTTCTTTCTTTTTTTTTACTCAAAAGAAGAAAAAAATGTCAAAATCAAATAAATGTGAAACATTGATAAGAGACTTTGAAATATGTTTTTGTAAAAAAAAAAAAAAAAAAAAAAAATGACGTTTAATCTTTGATTTAAAAACATCAACACTTGACGTTTCACGAATAGCCCTGGGAAGATTGTTCCAAATTTGAGGACCAAATGTGCGGCTTTGTGGTCTAGTGGTATGACACTCGCTTTCGGATCGGAAGGTCGTGGGTTCGAGCCTCGCGCTCGGCGCATAGTTGCCCTTGGAAAAGACTCTTTACTCACAGTCTCTCACCGTACTTGGGTGTAAAATGAGTACCTGGCCGTTAACAGCGTTGTCTTTGTCCGAAAAATTGTAATATCGCCAAACAGCGTCATGTCCTGTCCTACATGTTAAATCTTGCTGTTGACCAGGGCCCCTTGTAAAGCGCTTTGAGCACATTTAGTGGATATTGCGCTACATATAGCTCAATTTATTATTATGATAATGTTGAAAACCATCTCTCACCATAAAACAAATAATTTGATTTGTTGTGTAGTTGAAGTTTAGTTGTTTTTTTTTAATTGAACGTTTATATAGCGCTATATCCACTAAACGTGCTCAAAGCGCTTTACACGGTGTCCCTGGCCATTTAACATGAAGGACGGGACATGACGCCTGTTAGGCGATATTACAATTTCTTTTCGGACAGAGACAACGCTGTTAATGGCCAGGTGCTCATTTTGCACCTGAGTACGGCGAGAGAATGTGAGTAAAGAGCCTTCTCCAATGACTCAACTATGCGCCGAGCGAGGTTCGAACCCAGGACCTTCCGATCCGAAAGCGAGTGTCATATCACTAGACCACATAGCCGCATAGTTTAAATTAGGATACTTACCTTTGTATATCAAGAAAAGTAGATTGCAATGTCACAATTTTTTTTGAAGTGGTCGAAGAGGAGAGCAGTTGTTCTCACAAAATTGTATCTAGAAAAAAAATAATAATTGTAAAAGAGTCGATATGTTGTGACGTTACACCTTCTATTCTTCCGGTTCCAAACTCATTGAAAGTGTGTATGTAGCCAATCTTACGGAAGACTAGTAATGAATAGGTTGACATTATATTGAGTCATAGGATGGCATAACTATTTTAATAACAGCAGAATAAATAGGCAGGTTTTTTTAAGGATTACCGGACGTAAAAGATTGAGGATGTGTGATCTTTAGCGACGACCAGCATCTATTATTTAGACTAGAAAATAAGATGCCATCACTCTGCAGAAGATCAAGGGGAAGGCCACGAGGAACATGGAGAAGAATTAAAGAAGCTGATATACAGAGAAGTGGTAAGACCTGGAATGAGATTAAAAACATAGCTCAGGATAGGGAAGGATGGAAACTGTTTGTCTGTGGCCTATACCCTGACCCAGGGTGAAAAAGGCAATGATGATGATGATGATGACTCTGCAACCAGAAGATCAATTACACAAAGTGTGTATCCAGTACTTTGGAAGTCCGTTGGCTTTACACTTCCAATGAGATTGGAACCAGCTATTTGACATCACGCTTTCGTTCCCTATTATTCAACATAGCTATTATATTGACGAATGGTGGTAAAATACTTTCTTAGAAATATATTTTGTTCAGAAAACTTTAACATTGAATTTGATTGATCAAAATGATGACCCTAAACTTGTCGAAAAATATCACACTTATCTCCCTTTTGAAGTACTGGTTTGATCGTCGCCATCGTTAACTTATAGATAGAATGAATTTTACGTCACTCTGGTCTTTGTTATTGCGTTTCGCCATCTCCGTTTATGAGTTATTCTTGCTAAACTGTATTAACCGGACTATAAACGTTCAAGGTTTCACATAGTTTTGTGTGTTGGTCTGTTATACTTCCGGATAGCAATGTTGTGAGCTTCTTAGCCAAGCGCATACTATCTTTCGCCTGACACTCGAACCGTGGCCTTCGTAAAGTTATGGCCTGATACTGACCAAAAAAAATTACGTCAAAATGCCAGTCTTTTGCCACAAAAGAAAACAAATCGTGAGTTGTATTCAATAGTTCAGCCAATGAAATAACTTGTTTCCATGAGCTCTACTAACGACAACTCACTAAGCGGTGCAAAAACCAAATAATGACGTCAAACTGCCAGTCCATTTGGATTTCAGTATCAGGCTATAACATAACGATGGCTACGGTGTCAGGCTATACGTTAACGATGGCTACGGTTTGATAGACTTTTGACAAATTGTGGGTCCTTTTACTCGGTCGATATTTTAAGTAAGTAATCTCTGACGAGAATCGGAAAAAAAAAGGATTATTAAGCTTTTATTTGTTGTCCTGCCAACCAAAACAATTGAAAACGTCCACAACAACACAATAACTAAATCCTTGTGATGTGTTGGTGTCATTGGTTATAACAATGGTTATGTTATATCATTATCAATAGAGTTGTATCTGTGTTTATGTGTGTGTGTTTGTGTGTGTGTGAATGTGTGTGTGTAGGTGTTTATGTGTGTTATGTGTAAGTAATAGTGATGTATCAACTTTCCACGCTTACAGCGTTCGATGTTGATTAAGTTGTTACTTAACACATCACAACACACCGCTTCACTTGTGACACACTCAATACCAGCGGTATCATGAATAATGACGACTAAACACATTCTTATTCTAATTTTGAACGGAAAACTTTTTCTAAGCGATCCTGAATATAGTAAATAATATGACGAGAACCGTAGCCTGGTATTTTGACGTAATTTTTTGAACAGTGTCAGACCATAACTTTACGAGGGCTACGCTAGAACCCACTTTTTTTCAGATCTCTCTGTGCGTTATGTCTATACTGATGTATCAGTTTTCCAGGCTAGCATCGTCCGATATTTGATGTTGATTAAGCTGTTATGTAACACAACACACCAGTTGTCTTCACTTGTTACACACTCAAGAGGATTCAATAGTCTGATGTCACGTCCGCCCAGAAACCAGCAGCTTGGTTCTGAACAAAGAAAATCGGTACTTTTTATTCTTCACGCTGGCTAGAACGTTTTCGCGTGTCATGTGATCACAATGCATAAAAGTCAAAGCATGATCAGATTTATAATGTTTTTTTCCTCTGGATACGATTTTATGTTCGTCGGAGAAGTATTTCACAAGGGCGTCCGCCAATGTTCCGATAGTATAGAACCAGTTACTAAGTAACTATGCGTCATTACGACGGAAGTGACGTCACGACTGTTGAAGCCTATTCCTGCAGCTAATGGCCCAAAAAAAATGTTTCCTAATTTTGGCATGATGAAACTTTTTCATGTACCCTCTCCTTACCGGAGTCTCCCCGGGACACCATACCCCATCCAACATAACACATTACATTTTAAACTAATTCAATAGATAGAACGAAAATGACGTCACTCAAGCCTTTGTTATTGTTTTTTGCCATCCGCGTTTGTGAGTTGTTCTCACTAAACTGTATTAACCAGACTATTCAAGTATTTGGTTACACATAGTTTTGTGTGTTGATCCGTTATACTTCCGAATGGCAATGTTATGAACTTCTTAGCTAAGCGCATACTATCTATAGGAATGATAGCCCATGCATACATAACTTCGTTCAGCAAACCAAAGTTTTACAACGCAAGAATTCATAAGAATAACCCAAAAAATGTTTAAATTGTGTGATGTACAAAAGAAATTTAAATGTAAAAATGGTTGGGTTTATCGTTTAAAAAAAGAGAAAAAAAGAAACTTGAGTTTTATATAGCGCAATATCCACTAAAGCGCTCTACAAGGGGTGCCTGACAAACAACAAAACGTAGCATGTAGAACGAGAACGAGACATGGTGCCTGCTAGGTGATATTACAATTTTTTCGTCAGAGACAACGCTGACCAGATACTCATTTTACACCTGAGTACGGTGAGAGAATGTGAATAAAGAGCTTTTTCCAAGGAGTCAACTATGCGCCGAGCGAGGCTCAATATCCTCCAGTCTGACACAACCAACGTACGAACACACAAAACGATGTTACAAGTAACCTGAAATGTTTAAATCAAGGGGGCAGCGTGACTCAGCGGTACGGTCTTTGCTTCCTACCCAAAAGGTTACGAGTTCGATCACCCGCCGCTGCGTTGTGTGGCCTTGAGCAAGTCACCTAGCCCTAGCTCACTTTTCGGCGCTGCACTGCGGCTGACGCCTGGGTTATTCCAGTCTTCCCTTGAAATAGACCCTAAAGACAAATTTCCCCTTGGGGATGAATAAAGGGAATTTTATTTATTTATTTTTAAAAAATTATAGATAGTGTGCGCTTGGCTAAGAAGTTCACAACAATGCCATCCGGAAGTACAACGGACCAACACACAAAACTGTGTGTATCCATGAACGTGTATAGAAAGGTTAATACAGTTTAGTGAGAATTACAAATAAACGCGGATGGCAAAAAACAATAACAAAGACCTGAGTGACGTCATCTTCGATCTATCTATAGATAGTATGCGCTTGGCTAAGAAGCTCATAACATTGCCATCCGGAAGTATAATGGACCAACACACAAAACTGTGTGTATCCCTGAAAGTTTGTAGTCGGGTTAATACAGTTCAGTGAGCATTACTCATAAACGCGGATGGCAAAAAAACAATAACAAAGACCTGAGTGACGTCATCTTCGAACTATCTATCGACTGATAAATATAAGGTACTGAGGGAACTAATAATTAAAATAACAGTCTAAAAACAATAGCAAAGAGCTGAGTGACATCAATCTCGTTGCTTCTATTGAATTGATGCTAGCATGCTATGTGTTTAGGTAAAATACTGACAGCATCCTCCAGCTAGATAAAACATAACATACCAACACGCAAAACTATGTGTACCCTTTAACGTTTATCGTATGATTGGTATCATATTATATTAGTGAGAACTAATCATCCAAAAGCCTGTCTAAAAATAATAGCATAGAGCATAAGGTGTCGTCAACTTCGTCACTCGGGGGCGTGGCTATAGGGAATGAGATTAGCGGAAGAGTAGCGTCCCTTGATTGGACGTCACCCATAGTCTATGACGTCACCGGTAAAGTTATTAGAGAGAGAACATCATGTTGGTTGTGCGCATGCGTCTCTCGTCCTCGCTTCCGGTGAAAGCGGCTTGAGATACTTCAAAACCAAATTGACGTTCTGTCTGTAAGGTGACGTCCAATCAAGGGACGCTACTCTTCCGCTAATTTCATTCCCTATATTGGTTGATTTGGTGCCTGGCACCGCTCCATATTTAAAAAATGGATTACAGCATTTAAAAAAAAAAAACAAAACTGAGAAATGGTATATAACGTCTCCTACTTATTTGAGTAAG
>NC_088373.1:16062938-16070438 GCF_034508935.2 Berghia stephanieae | reverse complement strand
TAGTAAATTCTGGGGCCTCATTCTACATATATCTTTATGCATAGTCGAGTAGCTCTTTACTCACTTGAGACCATGACATTTTGGAGGGGACACATATAAAGAATTGAATTTATTTAGTTACTTATATCTATTTCATCTAACTTTAAAGTTTGAATTGTAAAACTCTTAATTGCCCCACTTGATCATATTTTAATTGAACTCCCTATTTACAGGATTAATTTTTTTTTCTTTTTCATTTCTTCATTTAAATGGAATAGCAATTTATCCATTCATTCTATCATTCAAATTGAATAGCATTTTATTGATTCATTCCTTCATCCATTTATTCATTTATAAATCATTCATTCATTCATTGTTCATTCATTTTTTTATTCATTCATTCATTCATTCATTCATTCATTCATTCATTCGTTTATTCACTCATTTATCCAATCATTCATACATTTATTCCTCCCTTCATTCTTTCATTCATACATTATCCATTCATTCATTCATCTATTCACTCAGTTTTTCATTCATTCATTCATTCCTTGTCCACTTTGTTATTATATCACTCATTTCATTTTGTTGTTTGCCTCATTCATGAATTGTTTTCAATATGTTTACATTCCATAACGATTCATTCACCTATCATCCAATCACTCAGTGTTGTGAACACATTTTGTAACTATTGTAAATCTTACGATATTTTATTGTTTTGTATTTCAGACATCACTGTTAAACACTCTTCAATGCCTAATTACAATTGTTGAACAACCATTGAACAAGAGAGAGGTCCCAGCCACGAACTGAGTTGGTAAATATATCCTTCATTATTCTCTTTTACATGAGTTGGGCATCACATAGTAACTATAGACATCGTGATTTGTTTTGCATAGTGATTTGTTTTAAATGCATTTTTGGCATATTACTGTTACCGAAAACCACTTATATATTGTGTTCTGAAAAGTGAGTCTTTAAAAAACTAAATAATAATAAAAGGAGTCTACTTGCCGTCGTGTTATATTTAGTGATAGATAACTTGGGATTATTTTGGCATCCTATTATTGTTATCACATTCTAGTATATTAGCGTCATTGCGAATAATTGTACACAAACTAACGACGAGTCACACACATTGGTGATACATTTTTCGTAGTAACATAGTTTAGAGTACACGCGATTGACACATTGTTATGGACTCAAGTCATAACTCCGCATTGTATTGACACATTGCTTTATAAGATATAACGATAAAAGGCATCAAATTCAACATACACAATGAGTTGAAATAAGAGAGAGAGATTTCTAAAAATAGAACAGTTCATTCCAGTAAGTGTAAATAAATAAAACAGTCAGTAACAGTATCCTGTCAATATAATATATATAAAACATCGTAACTAATTTATTGCAACATGGAAGCATATAAAAGATACTTAAGTCTCGCAAAGGACTTAGAAATACCCCAGGAAAGAATATTTTCATGGTGCGAAGAGAAAGTAAAAGAAGAAAAAGAACATGAAGAAAGAATTCGTAGAGAAGAAAATGAAGAAAGAATTCGTAGAGAAGAAAATGAAGAAAGAATTCGTAGAGAAGAAAAAGAACATGAAGAAAGAATACGTAGAGAAGAACGAGAAGAAAGAGTCCAAGAAAGGGAACTAAAAAGACAAATAGCTTTAGCAGAAGAAGAAACCAAAAGGACCCAAATGATGCTGGAAATTGAAAAAACAAAAACCGGTCATGAAAGAAAACATAATAATAGTGATGAATTTTTCGTGAAACTTCCACGCATGCCAACATACGATGAACGCTCAGACTGTCTAGAATCCTTCTTACACCGATTCGAAGTTCAGGCTAAAGGTTATCGTTGGCCAGAAAGCAAATGGGCCACAGCCTTGATTAACTGCTTATCTGGAGAACTGCTAAAAGTTTTCTATACCTTAACAACTGAAGATGCAGATGATTATGGTAAAATTAAAGACGCTCTACTAAAAAGATTTAGATTAACGGAAGATGGTTACCAGGAAAGGTTTCACACTGCAAAACCGGAAAGTGGAGAAGACTTTAATACATTCGTGAACCGAATTACTCAATTTCTAAATCGGTGGCTTGAGTTGGCAAACGTAAAACAAGACGACTTTGCAGGCCTTTACTATCTCACGCTTAAGAATCGAATCTATCAAGCTTGCAACCCAGATTTAGTCGCATTCTTTAAAGAGAGAAAGCCAGAAAACTTGGACAAATTAAAAATCTACGCAGAAAACTTTAACAGCGCACATCCATTGACACCCCTTAGCAGAACATTGAAGGAACCATACTACGCTGCTGCTGCTCAGAGTCCAGGTACACCTAAAGTTCAGTACTCAAATAGAACGAGCCGATCAATCACTCGGAACACGCAAGTGAAACAGGATGACCATAGTAACAAACCATGGAACAAACAGTTCAATAGAGACCATAGCCGACCCTATCAAAACAAAACAAGAAATAGCACTGACAATAATACTGAGTATAAGAAAACCAACAAACCTATAATTAAATGTCAATATTGTGGAATGAAAGGCCACACAGCAGACAAATGTTACAAAATCGTGGGATATCCAAAAGAAACTGCAAATGCATCACTCCAAACAAGTGTAAACAATCAGACACGAGTAATGTCAGGAGAAAATATAAATGTGTATTGCGTGAAAGGTATGTCACTTTTAACACAAACTCACAAATCAGGATCGCTATTTTTTTGTGAAGGCAAAGCTAATGGAACTGATTGCAAAATATTGAGAGACACAGGATGCAGTACAGTAGGAATAAAAGCATCTTTGATCAATGACGAAGACAAAACTGGAAAAACGGTACAATGCATCACATTCAGTGGCACAGTCGAAACCTTTGAAACAGCTAATGTGTACATAGAAACCCCATACTATACAGGAATAGTGGAATGCTGTATACTTCCCAACCCCGTCGCTGATGTTATTGTTGGCAATATAAAAGGTCTTAAAGACAACCCAACAGATGTAAAAGAATGGTCATTAACCCAAGAAACAGCTTGTCTAGCAGAAACAAGAAAGATGACTAAGACAACAGAGAAGCCAATGACTATTTCTCTAGAACCACAACAATTTGACAGGAACAGGTTCATTGAAGAACAGAAAAAGGACCCGACTTTAACTTCATATTTCAATATCGCAAACAAAGGGACGAAATCAAAAGTTGAATACATCATTGAAAAAGATATTCTGTTCAGGTTACATAGGAAAAGAAACAAAATAGCTAAACAACTGGTCACGCCCAGTATTTACAGAAACAAAATCCTTGGAATAGCGCACGATTCAATAACTTCTGGACATCTTGGGAGCTCTTCCACATTGAAGAGAATATCCGAGAATTTCACATGGCCTGGAATTACTAAAGACGTCCGAGAATATGTGAAATCTTGTGACACATGCCAAAGAAGAGTCGCAAAAGGCAGAATACCGAGATTAGAGACAACCCCAGTTATTGAAAAAGTTTTTCAAAAAGTTGCAATTGACATTATAGGCCCTTTAACAAAATCAGATAGAAACCATACACACATACTAACACTAGTCGATTACGCAACCAGGTGGCCAGAAGCGATAGCATTGAAATCAACTACATCGGATCACATAGCTGAAGCATTGATGACAATTTTTACTAGAATAGGCATACCAAATGAGATACTGTCGGACAATGGACCCCAATTTACATCACATATGATGCATGAAACCATGAAACTCATGGGAATCCAACACTCATTCACAACTCCCTACCACCCCCAAGCAAATGGTCGTTGTGAAAGATTTAATGGCACTCTAAAGAATATGTTAAGAAAAGTGTCAGCAGAAAAACCAGATGATTGGGACAGATACTTACCAGCAATCCTATTTGCATATAGAGAAATACCCAAAGAATCTACAGGCTACTCCCCATTTGAGTTGATGTATGGACGATCACCTCGCGGCCCGATCAATATAGTAGCCGACATTTGTAAAGGGAATGAGGAGGACAATAACGAAATTATGTTTGCTTACGAATATGTAAGAAACCTGAAAGACAGATTAGAGGACACGTGTAAGCTAGCACAGGAATCCGTCACTAAAAAAGCAGAGAAATACAAGGAATACTCTGATCACAAAAGCAAATCGAGAAAATTTGCGATTGGTGACAAAGTACTAATACTCTTACCCGATGACTCGAGTAAACTTTTAGCTACATGGAAAGGACCATTCAAAATAACAGCAGTAAAATCTAATGTTAATTACGAGATTAAAATTAACAACACAACAAAGACATTCCATGCAAATATGCTAAAAAAGTATTTTGATAGAGACACAGTGTCGCGACCTATGTTTACTAATATCGAAGCTTCAAATGCAGGATTAATCATACCGTTGGTCATGGGACACAGACACCCGAGACAGAAAAACAAACAAAAATCGCACAATTGCAACCACCTAAGACAAAAAAGAAGTACGCAAAGTACTTGGGCTCCTAAATTTTTACAGGAAATACATTTACAACTTCGCGCACATCGCGACACCGCTAACAAATCTGACAAAGAATGGGTCACCGAACAAAATTGTTTGGACAGAAGCGTGTCAGAATAGCTTTAACCAATTAAAGGCATTACTCTGTTCAGAACCAATTCTTAAATTACCCTACATGTCAAAAGAATTTGTTGTAAGAACTGACGCGTCTGATAAGGGCATCGCAGGTGTACTATTACAGGAGCATGAGGGAACTCTAATGCCTTGCTTATATGCAAGCAGAAAATTATTGGACAGAGAATCACGATACTCTGTAATAGAGCGTGAAGGACTGGCCATCGTCTTTGCTTTAAAGACATTCAGCAGATATCTACTGCTAAAAGAGTTTGTGGTCGAAACGGACCATAAACCACTCACGTACATAAGAAATAACAAAATGAATAATAGTAGAGTACTAAGGTGGAGTCTATTTTTGCAAAATTACACTTTCAGTATCTCTCACATACCAGGCTGTGAAAATATTCACGCCGACCTACTTTCTCGATTAGTGTAATGACGTGAGAAGGGTATAACTTAACCTCTCATGCATACTGTTAGTTACCTCGAAAATTATGCCAAATCAGAACGCACAATTTCGATAATTTTATTTGTAAACATGATGACCCAACTTAATGTAACATTGAGTATTGTTTGGATATATATACCATACCCATTCATGATTTGGGAAATCTTCTCTTTATCTATTATTGTTATGAATTTTCACTCATTTATGATTAATAATTGAAATGTCAATATTTCATTTACATTTTCATTCATTTCATTCAGTAAATTACCTTCATATCATCGACTTAAATCATGCTTCATTGCCATCACTATTGTTTATCACAATGATTTGTAATCACATTGCCATCATGTCGTTCATCACAATGATTTGTAATCACAATCTTTCATTGTTATTGTCACCCATTCATATACCTACGTTAATATAAACATTTCCATGTCTAGTTAATAAATAATTTAATTGTAGCACAAATCATAACAATGGATTAATGCTAGAGTATCATGATAGTAAATTTACTTCCGTTTGTAAAATCTATCTTTCCCATAATGGTTAAAGAGTATATTTTAAACGTGGGTGGGGGGTGTCACAGTAAAGGTTGTTCACAATTATCTTATTAAATTTTATTTTATTAAGAACTGAATTCATCTCACTCCAGTTATATTTCGGTAGGCTTAGATAAACTTTACCTTCTAATATTAGATCGTCTTTCCTTTTATAGCCTTCCCTCGAATTAATTTCTAATTAGTGAATACTTTTCGTTCTACATTCTGTCACGTAGCCACTTATTATAAAAGCTGATAGGTCTAACATTTGACACTCACTTTCTCTCCACAATCTATGCCGGACGGCCAGTCGCTCTATTCCTATATATATATACTGGAAGATTTTTATCTTTTGGGACTTTGTAGATATTATATCTACACCATTAAGACACCGGAGCTTTTAACTTTGATTGTATAATCTTCAAGGATCAAACCCAAGCCCGCTGTCAAAGGACTACACAATAACCTCTTACCAATTGCCTGGAAGTGGAATTTTACGAGTCCGATCCTGTTATCAGAGGAATAGATCATCCAAGCCCATCAACTGCCTGGAAACGTAAACTTATGAACCTGACATATTATCATAATTTACGTAAAATATTCATATCTCTATTTGTAACTGCCACGATCACTGTTTATCTCTTTTAATTAAATTTCATCATTATTTTTATTTCATTGTAAACAAATCGTTAATTGTTTTTCATTTATAGTAACTAGTAAATTCTGGGGCCTCATTCTACATATATCTTTATGCATAGTCGAGTAGCTCTTTACTCACTTGAGACCATGACAATTACACCCACAAAAGCCACTGTACAACATTACACCCACAAAAGCCACTGTACAACAATACACCCACAAAAGCCACTGTACAACATTACACCCACAAAAGCCACTGTACAACATTACACCCACAAAAGCCACTGTACAACATTACACCCACAAAAGCCACTGTACAACATTACACCCACAAAAGCCACTGTACAACATTACACCCACGAAAGCCACTGTACAACATTACATCCACAAAACAACTTTTTTTTTCATTTTAGTTTGACAAAAATGCTACATGCACGAGAATGATTAAAAGAATAAAAATAACCTAGGCTTTGTCAATATTTTCTAAACCCAAGACTTCAAAGTAACCAATAGAACCACCAGTATTAATCTTTGTCAATATAAATAAGTTGGGTGTTCTGTTTATTGATGGATGTGAGAGAAAAAGGGTAAAATATAGATTCATTTTTATAAATAGGCGTTTTGTGAGAAAAGTATTATAATGTTAACTGCTATAATATATTTGTAGTGTTTATGATACAATTACTATATTACGTATATTTATATCACTATTATATTTATATTAACCTATAGGAAGCCGTGTTTGACTGTGGTTTTCTTTGTGCGACTACTTGGTCAAGTGGTATGACACTCGCCTTTGGATCCGAAGGTCCAGGGTTCGAGTCCCGTCTGACATGCGCATATGATGTGAGTCCTTGGAAAATGATCTTTACTCACATTCTCTCATCGTAATCGGATGTAGAATGAGTACGTAGACGTGAACAGAATTGTCTCTGTACGAAAAAAAATTGTAATAACGCCTAACAGGCGTCATGTCTCGTCCTACAAGTTAAGCGTTACTGTTGGATACCCCCCCCCCAACCCTTGTAAAGAGCTTTGAGCACGTTTAGTGGATATTGCGCAATATAAACGCTCAAGTTTTGTTTGGCTTTTTTAAGGTGAGAGAGAACGATAATTTTAACTGATACATGTTACATTTAATAAATGTTATTCTTTTACTTTTTATTATCTATATATCATTATCATATTTTTTATTAACCCTTACGAGGTGAGTTTCGACGTTGACCCAGACAAACTTAACAATGTAATGATACATCGCCACAATAGGCTT
>NC_088373.1:16050438-16055438 GCF_034508935.2 Berghia stephanieae | reverse complement strand
ATGGATGGCATGTGGGAAATAGTCAAATAAAGTTATTTAATATTATAGAATTAACATAGACGTCTTGTCTGTTTTCATGTTTATATAGAACAGGAAGTTTTTATTGCAAAAGCGAGAGTGAAAGTAAAAAAAAATGAAAAGTGAAAGTAACATCAAAATTGATCTCTGACAAAAGAGAGTTCCATTTGTAAGCTAACAAGTTAATAAGTAGTAATTATGAGTACAGGAGATAGTGAAACAATAACCATACATACAGTAAGATGAGGTTATATACTTTAACAAGTTTGTCACCATCATTCATTTATTTGCAGGTCTGAGAACCCACATCATTGTGGGCCCATTGTAATGAAAATATCCACACACAAAAATGACGCAAAATATTGTCAGTTACAACAATGTTAAACTAGGCCCACAATGGCGTTCGGATGTCAGACCTGCATATATATGTAACCGTCGTTTGTCATCGTTTCATAAAACGCTTGTTCAGATCTTAATCTTACTCCGATGCCTACTCCCTAATTTCTCATTGTGATGCTTCTCTCAAAATTTCATTTCGCAAATTATCTCAACTTGTTTATACGTTAATCGATGCTTTAAATATAAACATAGACAAAAGTCGCAAGGATTAAAGATCAGGGCTGTGACTTGCTCACCCGTAAAGAGTCCGGCCACGCATGACTTATGTTGCGAAGTGTGTGCTATCCAATTCTGCGAGCAATAGGATTCAATAGTCTGATGTCATGTCTGCCCAGCAGTGAGCAGCAGCTTGGTTCTAAACAAGGAAAATCGGTACGTTTTATTCTTCGTCTTAGCAAGAACTTTTTTTACATGTCATGTGATCAGAATGTATAAAAGTTAAAACATGATTAGATTGATAATGTTTTTCTCCTCTGGATACACTTTTATGCTTGTCGGAGAATTATTTCATAAGGGCGTCACCATTATTCCGATAGTTAGAAGCAGTTACTAAGTTACTATGCGTCATTACGAGGGAAGTGACGTCACGACATTTGAAGCCTATTCTGCGAGTAATTATCCGTTTGTGGCGCTGCCCCATCTTGTTACCAGCCGCTGCAAGCGTCTATTCACACCATAACGACGCTGAAACGAATTCCAAAATCATTTCAAAATGCCAATATAACCCTCATAAATAACGGTGGTAGTGTTTTTATTCTCGTCTTTTATCTTAAATCAAACCTTTCTGAAATAATTCTTTTTCTTAGTTATATTATTTTTATTGATAACGTATCCATTGAGTTAAAAATGAGCTCCGTAAACAAACCAATTGTGTCAGAGCATGACATAATCAGTCGGAAGGTGAAAATTTTGGATTTGCATTTTCTGAAAGAATATGCTCACAAGAGCATTTTAATCTTTATTTGAAGTAAATCGGGTGAATTTATTATGAAGTTATGGTCAGATATGTGGGAAAGGTATCCAGCAACTTTTCTCAAATTTCATACTTTTTCAACTTCACTAGCTGTAAAAAAAATATTTAGAAATGATATTAAGCTTTGCTATTTCCCGAAGATGTACAAAATGAATTGATTTAATCAATAATGACAAGAACTCAATTTTGATTCTTTTTTTTTTAAATTGACCTTCCAACGAAACTTGGCAATATCTCGGTTCAAACATTTTCACCATCCGACTGATTATGTCATTCCCTGAAACAAATGTTCTGAACAAGATTAGACTGTGTAAATGTTGCAGCTCGAAGCTCGAAGAAATAAATAATAACGTGAAGTTGAATGTAAGCTTCAATTTAATTACAAAAACAGATCAAATGAACGTTTCGGGTTTCCCCTTTATCAACAAAACAGGATGATTGAAACACCACAGATGAATGAGATGATGTGGTATGATTCAACTTCACGTTATTATTTATGAACAAGATTAGACTGACCACCAATTTTTTCTGAGCACCTATTGTCACATTGCAAACCTTTACGTTGCGTGCTGTCAGAGAGTAGCCTAAGTGGTGTGTTTATATCTTTTATGATAATTCAGAAATGTGAGTGGAGCAGGCACTTATGTTGATAATAACTGAAAATAAAGTGAGTAGAAAAGTGCCAGAAGACAATAGAGAAAAAAAATTGCGGCAATGAGGGCTCGAACCCGCGACCTTATACGGATACGACAACTCCGCCTGGTCGAGAGAGAGACGCTATGAATCCACAACTATCTAAAACAACTCAAATTTATTTTAAGAGAACGACAGGAGCTGCCTGAAGATTGGGATTATAAAATTACTAACGAAAGAGTAAAAATGGAGAGGTTTCGGATGAGAACAATACAGTTCCCATCCGAAGCGTCTCCATATTCACTCTTTCGTAGTATTTCCAACATTATTTGCTTATATATTCAGAAAAGTGAGTGGAGCAGGCACTTATGTTGGTAACAACAGATATGAAGTGAGTAGAAAAGTGCCAGAAGACAATAGAGAATAAATTTTTTTTCGCGGCGGTGGTGGGGTTTGAACCTGCGACCTTATTGGTACGACAACTCCGCCTGGCAGGTGAGAGCGTGGCTCTACCGTGTGAGCTATCCACGAACACAAAAATATTCGTTTCAAACCCAAAGTCATTTCTAGATCCCTCTCTCACCCACTTCTTGAGATCGCCGATTCGTTCACCACCATCGCGAAGTAATTTGACCAGCAGTTAAGCTTAATAGCCAATATTCTCATCACAAACATATAACATAGAAACGATTGAGACATTGAGTATGCTCCCGGGGTATGGGGTGAATTTTTAATTCAGAAAAGTGAGTGGAGCAGGCACTTATGTTGGTAACAACAAGATATGAAGTGAGTAGAAAAGTGCCAGAAGACAATAGAGAATAAAAATTTTTATTCTCTATTGTCTTCTGGCACTTTTCTACTCACTTCATATCTTGTTGTTACCAACATAAGTGCCTGCTCCACTCACTTTTCTGAATTAAAAATTCACCCCATACACCGGAGCATACTCAATGTCTCAATCGTTTCTATGTTATATGTTTGTGATGAGAATATTGGCTATTAAGCTTAACTGCTGGTCAAAATTACTTCGCGATGGTGGTGAACGAATCGGCGATCTCAAGAAGTGGGTGAGAGAGGGATCTAGAAATGATTTGGGTTTGAAACGATATTTTTGTGTTCGTGGATAGCTCACACGGTAGAGCCACGCTCTCACCTGCCAGGCGGAGTTGTCGTACCAATAAGGTCGCAGGTTCAAACCCCACCACCGCCGCGAAAAATTTTTTTTATTCTCTATTGTCTTCTGGCACTTTTCTACTCACTTCATATCTTGTTGTTACTAAAATAAGTGCCTGCTCCACTCACTTTTCTGAATTAAAAATTCACCCCATACACCGGAGCATACTCAATGTCTCAATCGTTTCTATGTTATATGTTTGTGATGAGAATATTGGCTATTAAGCTTAACTGCTGGTCAAAATTACTTCGCGATGGTGGTGAACGAATCGGCGATCTCAGAAGTGGGTGAGAGAGGGATCTAGAAATGACTTTGGGTTTGAAACGAATATTTTTGTGTTCGTGGATAGCTCACACGGTAGAGCCACGCTCTCACCTGCCAGGCGGAGTTGTCGTACCAATAAGGTCGCAGGTTCAAACCCCACCACCGCCGCGAAAAAAAATTTTATTCTCTATTGTCTTCTGGCACTTTTCTACTCACTTCATATCTTGTTGTTACCAACATAAGTGCCTGCTCCACTCACTTTTCTGAATTAAAAATTCACCCCATACACCGGAGCATACTCAATGTCTCAATCGTTTCTATGTTATATGTTTGTGATGAGAATATTGGCTATTAAGCTTAACTGCTGGTCAAAATTACTTCGCGATGGTGGTGAACGAATCGGCGATCTCAAGAAGTGGGTGGAGAGGGATCTAGAAATGACTTTGGGTTTGAAACGAATATTTTTGTGTTCGTGGATAGCTCACACGGTAGAGCCACGCTCTCACCTGCCAGGCGGAGTTGTCGTACCAATAAGGTCGCAGGTTCAAACCCCACCACCGCCGCGAAAAAATTTTTTATTCTCTATTGTCTTCTGGCACTTTTCTACTAACTTCATATCTTGTTGTTACCAACATAAGTGCCTGCTCCACTCACTTTTCTGAATTAAAAATTCACCCATACACCGGAGCATACTCAATGTCTCAATCGTTTCTATGTTATATGTTTGTGATGAGAATATTGGCTATTAAGCTTAACTGCTGGTCAAAATTACTTCGCGATGGTGGTGAACGAATCGGCGATCTCAAGAAGTGGGTGAGAGAGGGATCTAGAAATGACTTTGGGTTTGAAACGAATATTTTGTGTTCGTGGATAGCTCACACGGTAGAGCCACGCTCTCACCTGCCAGGCGGAGTTGTCGTACCAATAAGGTCGCAGGTTCAAACCCCACCACCGCCGCGAAAAAAAATTTTATTCTCTATTGTCTTCTGGCACTTTTCTACTCACTTCATATCTTGTTGTTACCAACATAAGTGCCTGCTCCACTCACTTTCTGAATTAAAAATTCACCCCATACACCGGAGCATACTCAATGTCTCAATCGTTTCTATGTTATATGTTTGTGATGAGAATATTGGCTATTAAGCTAACTGCTGGTCAAAATTACTTCGCGATGGTGGTTTAAAGAATCGGCGATCTCAAGAAGTGGGTGAGAGAGGGATCTAGAAATGACTTTGGGTTTGAAACGAATATTTTTGTGTTCGTGG
This sequence comes from Berghia stephanieae, assembly GCF_034508935.2. Classification (NCBI taxonomy): domain Eukaryota; kingdom Metazoa; phylum Mollusca; class Gastropoda; order Nudibranchia; family Aeolidiidae; genus Berghia; species Berghia stephanieae. The sequence goes on along the minus strand of NC_088373.1, from coordinate 16,050,712 downwards.
ATAGCTCACACGGTAGAGCCACGCTCTCACCTGCCAGGCGGAGTTGTCGTACCAATAAGGTCGCAGGTTCAAACCCCACCACCGCGAAAAAAAATTTTATTCTCTATTGTCTTCTGGCACTTTTCTACTCACTTCATATCTTGTTGTTACCAACATAATGCCTGCTCCACTCACTTTTCTGAATTAAAAATTCACCCATACACCCGGAGCATACTCAATGTCTCAATCGTTTCTATGTTATATGTTTGTGATGAGAATAAATTTGGGTATTAAG
>NC_088373.1:16037140-16044640 GCF_034508935.2 Berghia stephanieae | reverse complement strand
ATTATTTTTTTTTTATTTTTGCACTGCCTAGTGAGTTGTCGTTAGTCGTGCTCATGGAAACAAGCGGTCCCATTGGTTGAACTATTGAATACAACTCACGATTTGTTTTCTTTTGTGGCCAAAGATGGTCTTTTGACGTCATTTTTTGGTCCGTGTCAGGCTCTTAGTTAACTATGGACTACGGTATGAAACGGTGCCAGACAAAGCAAGAAAGAAAACTACAAGAAAAAAAATCCCAAAGAAATCAGTCTCCTTCCACTGAAGAGTGATTTTTGGAATTGTTTTTATCTTATCTTGTATTGTTCTTTCTTACTTAGTTTTGTTGAAGTTGCCATTACTAAATTATGGATGGCATGTGGGAAATAGTCAAATAAAGTTATTTAATATTATAGAATTAACATAGACGTCTTGTCTGTTTTCATGTTTATATAGAACAGGAAGTTTTTATTGCAAAAGCGAGAGTGAAAGTAAAAAAAAAATGAAAAGTGAAAGTAACATCAAAATTGATCTCTGACAAAAGAGAGTTCCATTTGTAAGCTAACAAGTTAATAAGTAGTAATTATGAGTACAGGAGATAGTGAAACAATAACCATACATACAGTAAGATGAGGTTATATACTTTAACAAGTTTGTCACCATCATTCATTTATTTGCAGGTCTGAGAACCCACATCATTGTGGGCCCATTGTAATGAAAATATCCACACACAAAAATGACGCAAAATATTGTCAGTTACAACAATGTTAAACTAGGCCCACAATGGCGTTCGGATGTCAGACCTGCATATATATGTAACCGTCGTTTGTCATCGTTTCATAAAACGCTTGTTCAGATCTTAATCTTACTCCGATGCCTACTCCCTAATTTCTCATTGTGATGCTTCTCTCAAAATTTCATTTCGCAAATTATCTCAACTTGTTTATACGTTAATCGATGCTTTAAATATAAACATAGACAAAAGTCGCAAGGATTAAAGATCAGGGCTGTGACTTGCTCACCCGTAAAGAGTCCGGCCACGCATGACTTATGTTGCGAAGTGTGTGCTATCCAATTCTGCGAGCAATAGGATTCAATAGTCTGATGTCATGTCTGCCCAGCAGTGAGCAGCAGCTTGGTTCTAAACAAGGAAAATCGGTACGTTTTATTCTTCGTCTTAGCAAGAACTTTTTTACATGTCATGTGATCAGAATGTATAAAAGTTAAAACATGATTAGATTGATAATGTTTTTCTCCTCTGGATACACTTTTATGCTTGTCGGAGAATTATTTCATAAGGGCGTCCACCATTATTCCGATAGTTAGAAGCAGTTACTAAGTTACTATGCGTCATTACGAGGGAAGTGACGTCACGACATTTGAAGCCTATTCTGCGAGTAATTATCCGTTTGTGGCGCTGCCCCATCTTGTTACCAGCCGCTGCAAGCGTCTATTCACACCATAACGACGCTGAAACGAATTCCAAAATCATTTCAAAATGCCAATATAACCCTCATAAATAACGGTGGTAGTGTTTTTATTCTCGTCTTTTATCTTAAATCAAACCTTTCTGAAATAATTCTTTTTTCTTAGTTATATTATTTTTATTGATAACGTATCCATTGAGTTAAAATGAGCTCCGTAAACGAACCAATTGTGTCAGAGCTGACATAATCAGTCGGAAGGTGAAAATTTTGGATTTGCATTTTCTGAAAGAATATGCTCACAAGAGCATTTTAATCTTTATTTGAAGTAAATCGGGTGAATTTATTATGAAGTTATGGTCAGATATGTGGGAAAGGTATCCAGCAACTTTTCTCAAATTTCATACTTTTTCAACTTCACTAGCTGTAAAAAAAATATTTAGAAATGATATTAAGCTTTGCTATTTCCCGAAGATGTACAAAATGAATTGATTTAATCAATAATGACAAGAACTCAATTTTGATTCTTTTTTTTTTTAAATTGACCTTCCAACGAAACTTGGCAATATCTCGGTTCAAACATTTTCACCATCCGACTGATTATGTCATTCCCTGAAACAAATGTTCTGAACAAGATTAGACTGTGTAAATGTTGCAGCTCGAAGCTCGAAGAAATAAATAATAACGTGAAGTTGAATGTAAGCTTCAATTTAATTACAAAAACAGATCAAATGAACGTTTCGGGTTTCCCCTTTATCAACAAAACAGGATGATTGAAACACCACAGATGAATGAGATGATGTGGTATGATTCAACTTCACGTTATTATTTATGAACAAGATTAGACTGACCACCAATTTTTTCTGAGCACCTATTGTCACATTGCAAACCTTTACGTTGCGTGCTGTCAGAGAGTAGCCTAAGTGGTGTGTTTATATCTTTTATGATAATTCAGAAATGTGAGTGGAGCAGGCACTTATGTTGATAATAACTGAAAATAAAGTGAGTAGAAAAGTGCCAGAAGACAATAGAGAAAAAAAATTGCGGCAATGAGGGCTCGAACCCGCGACCTTATACGGATACGACAACTCCGCCTGGTCGAGAGAGAGACGCTATGAATCCACAACTATCTAAAACAACTCAAATTTATTTTAAGAGAACGACAGGAGCTGCCTGAAGATTGGGATTATAAAATTACTAACGAAAGAGTAAAAATGGAGAGGTTTCGGATGAGAACAATACAGTTCCCATCCGAAGCGTCTCCATATTCACTCTTTCGTTAGTATTTCCAACATCATTTGCTTATAATTCAGAAAAGTGAGTGGAGCAGGCACTTATGTTGGTAACAACAAGATATGAAGTGAGTAGAAAAGTGCCAGAAGACAATAGAGAATAAAAAAATTTTTCGCGGCGGTGGTGGGGTTTGAACCTGCGACCTTATTGGTACGACAACTCCGCCTGGCAGGTGAGAGCGTGGCTCTACCGTGTGAGCTATCCACGAACACAAAAATATTCGTTTCAAACCCAAAGTCATTTCTAGATCCCTCTCTCACCCACTTCTTGAGATCGCCGATTCGTTCACCACCATCGCGAAGTAATTTTGACCAGCAGTTAAGCTTAATAGCCAATATTCTCATCACAAACATATAACATAGAAACGATTGAGACATTGAGTATGCTCCGGTGTATGGGGTGAATTTTTAATTCAGAAAAGTGAGTGGAGCAGGCACTTATGTTGGTAACAACAAGATATGAAGTGAGTAGAAAAGTGCCAGAAGACAATAGAGAATAAAAATTTTTATTCTCTATTGTCTTCTGGCACTTTTCTACTCACTTCATATCTTGTTGTTACCAACATAAGTGCCTGCTCCACTCACTTTTCTGAATTAAAAATTCACCCATACACCGGAGCATACTCAATGTCTCAATCGTTTCTATGTTATATGTTTGTGATGAGAATATTGGCTATTAAGCTTAACTGCTGGTCAAAATTACTTCGCGATGGTGGTGAACGAATCGGCGATCTCAAGAAGTGGGTGAGAGAGGGATCTAGAAATGACTTTGGGTTTGAAACGAATATTTTTGTGTTCGTGGATAGCTCACACGGTAGAGCCACGCTCTCACCTGCCAGGCGGAGTTGTCGTACCAATAAGGTCGCAGGTTCAAACCCCACCACCGCCGCGAAAAATTTTTTTTATTCTCTATTGTCTTCTGGCACTTTTCTACTCACTTCATATCTTGTTGTTACTAACATAAGTGCCTGCTCCACTCACTTTTCTGAATTAAAAATTCACCCCATACACCGGAGCATACTCAATGTCTCAATCGTTTCTATGTTATATGTTTGTGATGAGAATATTGGCTATTAAGCTTAACTGCTGGTCAAAATTACTTCGCGATGGTGGTGAACGAATCGGCGATCTCAAGAAGTGGGTGAGAGAGGGATCTAGAAATGACTTTGGGTTTGAAACGAATATTTTTGTGTTCGTGGATAGCTCACACGGTAGAGCCACGCTCTCACCTGCCAGGCGGAGTTGTCGTACCAATAAGGTCGCAGGTTCAAACCCCACCACCGCCGCGAAAAAAATTTTATTCTCTATTGTCTTCTGGCACTTTTCTACTCACTTCATATCTTGTTGTTACCAACATAAGTGCCTGCTCCACTCACTTTTCTGAATTAAAAATTCACCCCATACACCGGAGCATACTCAATGTCTCAATCGTTTCTATGTTATATGTTTGTGATGAGAATATTGGCTATTAAGCTTAACTGCTGGTCAAAATTACTTCGCGATGGTGGTGAACGAATCGGCGATCTCAAGAAGTGGGTGAGAGAGGGATCTAGAAATGACTTTGGGTTTGAAACGAATATTTTTGTGTTCGTGGATAGCTCACACGGTAGAGCCACGCTCTCACCTGCCAGGCGGAGTTGTCGTACCAATAAGGTCGCAGGTTCAAACCCCACCACCGCCGCGAAAAAATTTTTTATTCTCTATTGTCTTCTGGCACTTTTCTACTAACTTCATATCTTGTTGTTACCAACATAAGTGCCTGCTCCACTCACTTTTCTGAATTAAAAATTCACCCCATACACCGGAGCATACTCAATGTCTCAATCGTTTCTATGTTATATGTTTGTGATGAGAATATTGGCTATTAAGCTTAACTGCTGGTCAAAATTACTTCGCGATGGTGGTGAACGAATCGGCGATCTCAAGAAGTGGGTGAGAGAGGGATCTAGAAATGACTTTGGGTTTGAAACGAATATTTTTGTGTTCGTGGATAGCTCACACGGTAGAGCCACGCTCTCACCTGCCAGGCGGAGTTGTCGTACCAATAAGGTCGCAGGTTCAAACCCCACCACCGCCGCGAAAAAAAATTTTATTCTCTATTGTCTTCTGGCACTTTTCTACTCACTTCATATCTTGTTGTTACCAACATAAGTGCCTGCTCCACTCACTTTTCTGAATTAAAAATTCACCCCATACACCGGAGCATACTCAATGTCTCAATCGTTTCTATGTTATATGTTTGTGATGAGAATATTGGCTATTAAGCTTAACTGCTGGTCAAAATTACTTCGCGATGGTGGTGAACGAATCGGCGATCTCAAGAAGTGGGTGAGAGAGGGATCTAGAAATGACTTTGGGTTTGAAACGAATATTTTTGTGTTCGTGGATAGCTCACACGGTAGAGCCACGCTCTCACCTGCCAGGCGGAGTTGTCGTACCAATAAGGTCGCAGGTTCAAACCCCACCACCGCCGCGAAAAAAAATTTTATTCTCTATTGTCTTCTGGCACTTTTCTACTCACTTCATATCTTGTTGTTACCAACATAAGTGCCTGCTCCACTCACTTTTCTGAATTAAAAATTCACCCCATACACCGGAGCATACTCAATGTCTCAATCGTTTCTATGTTATATGTTTGTGATGAGAATATTGGCTATTAAGCTTAACTGCTGGTCAAAATTACTTCGCGATGGTGGTGAACGAATCGGCGATCTCAAGAAGTGGGTGAGAGAGGGATCTAGAAATGACTTTGGGTTTGAAACGAATATTTTTGTGTTCGTGGAGAGCTCACACGGTAGAGCCACGCTCTCACCTGCCAGGCGGAGTTGTCGTACCAATAAGGTCGCAGGTTCAAACCCCACCACCGCCGCGAAAAAAAATTTTATTCTCTATTGTCTTCTGGCACTTTTCTACTAACTTCATATCTTGTTGTTACCAACATAAGTGCCTGCTCCACTCACTTTTCTGAATTAAAAATTCACCCCATACACCGGAGCATACTCAATGTCTCAATCGTTTCTATGTTATATGTTTGTGATGAGAATATTGGCTATTAAGCTTAACTGCTGGTCAAAATTACTTCGCGATGGTGGTGAACGAATCGGCGATCTCAAGAAGTGGGTGAGAGAGGGATCTAGAAATGACTTTGGGTTTGAAACGAATATTTTTGTGTTCGTGGATAGCTCACACGGTAGAGCCACGCTCTCACCTGCCAGGCGGAGTTGTCGTACCAATAAGGTCGCAGGTTCAAACCCCACCACCGCCGCGAAAAAAATTTTTATTCTCTATTGTCTTCTGGCACTTTTCTACTCACTTCATATCTTATTATTTGCTTATCTACGCCACTGAATGCTAACTTTGTTGTGAATATTTTCCCCTCCAGAACGAGAATCAACACACCATTACTGTAAACATTTTAAAGTTTGAGTCATATTTTATTGCAAACGATAAAAAGATCAAAGGAATTCGCCATTGTGGGAATATGGTTTGGTGTATCACTTTCGGTGGTCAAAATTCGTAATGTCACCTAAAATATAAGCATTCATGCAAAACATCATGGCAGCGCATTTCGTAACTTTGGAGGAATTTGCGACTTGGAATGGACTATAGATAGAATGCGCTTGGCCAAGGAGTTCACAACATTGCCATCCGGAAGTATAACGGACCAACACACAAATTCTGTGTAACCATGAACTTTTATAGTCTGGTTAATACAGTTTAGTGAGAACAACTCACAAACGCGGATGGCAAAAACAATAACAAAGGCCTGAGTGACGTCATCTTCGAACTATCTATACAGAGGTGTGGTAAGACCTGGAATGAGATTTTTTAAAAAGTTAGCTCAGGATAGAGAAGGGTGGAAACTGTTTGTCTGTGGCCTATACCCTGACCCAGGGTGAAAAAGGCAATGATGATGATGAACCTATTCGTTATTAGTACTCCGAAGTACTGGTTACAAACTACACAATCCCAAGGATTTAGGAACCAAAAGAATAGAGGGTTTGATGTCACTACGTTTCTTCCCTATTATTTTTTGGTCAGTGCCTGGCTATTGATGCTATACGTTGAGGTAAAATACTCACAACATCAGCCAGCCGGATATAACGTACCAACCAGCAACAATGAAAATGGTGCCAACACACAAAACTATGTGACCTTAAACGTGATAATTTAGTGAGAACTATTCCTTAAAATAGTTGTCTAAAACCCATAACAAAAACTTGAGCTTTGAGCTTTTTATATTCCGCAATATCCATTAAATTATGTGCTCAAAGCGCTTTACAAATGTTCCATGACCAACAGCATTACAAAACATATAGAACGAGGCATGACGCCTATAAGCCGATATTGCAATTTTTTCTGACAAGGACAATGCTGTTGACGGCCAGGTAATCATTTTATACCTGAGTACGGTGAGAGAATGTAAGTAAAGAGCCTTTTCCAAGGACTCAACTATGCGCCGAGAGAGGCTCGAATCCAGGACCTTCCTATCCGAAAGCGAGTGTCATGCCACTAGACCACATAGCCGCACAAAGAGCTGAATGATGTAAATGTTATTCTTTCAATAAGTTTACGAAGCCTATGCTTTTACAGACAGTTCGTAAACGTTTGAAGGTTACAAATAGTTTGTGTGTTTGTATGATTGGTTTGGCGGGCAGAACAGATGAATATTTTACTTTAATTCTCTCCTTACCGACCATTTTCAGTATTTCCCCAAATTGGCAGTTTTACCCAGCAGAAAAATTGATTTTTTAAAACTCAAACAAGCTGTCTACAAAAATACTTTATGTTCTTATTAATTAAATAAA
>NC_088373.1:16024640-16027140 GCF_034508935.2 Berghia stephanieae | reverse complement strand
TTTTTGTTTATTGTTTTTGTTGATGTTGTTTTGTTTTGTTTTTTTGGGTTTTTTTTTTTTTTGTTTTTTTTTTGTGTTTTTTTTTTTTTTTTTTTTTGGGGGGGGTTGTCAGGCACTGTTTCATACAGATTTCTATCATTCACCTACAGTGCCTACTCCCTAATTTCTCAGTGTTTAATTGACTCCTTTTTATGATTTAACAAAAACGTATTATTATGATATCTTAAGTCAGAAAATAAATGTACTTGTAGGGAATGTTGATTTATCCTGCATGTATAGCTTCATAAAGACCATTGTTGTCTATTTTATTACATGATTGATAGTTTTAATGGGGAAAACAATAATAAAATCCTGGCATATTAATTGAATTTATGTGTCAATTCTATAGTATGAGAGATCGATTTTTTCCCCTTGATGTGGAAGATGCGATGCCAACCGGAAGGGTCGGAACGGTATTTGTCTGTTCGAAACAATTTGGTGAGAAGAAAAAAAAGCGATTACAAAGGGAACCCAAGTGACGTCTAATTCCAATCCAATCATTCTGTAGACGTAGCCTTACGCTTCAAAAACTTGGGCTTTTAAAAAATATTGAGCTTTTATCTAGCGCAATGTCCACTAAACGTGCTCAAAGCGCTTTACAAGGGGTCCCTGGTCAACAAAAACGCTTAACATTTAGGACGGGACATGACTCCTGTTAGGCGATATTACTATTTTTTTCGGACAGAGACAACGTTGTTAACTACCAGGTACTCATTTTACACCTGAGTACGGTGGGAGAATTGAGAAAAGAGCCATTTTCAAGATCTCAACATGCGCCGAGCGAGGCTCGAACCGAGGACCTTCCGATCCTATAACGAGTGTCATACCACAAGATCACATAGCCGCACAAAAAGGGAATATGTCGGGGTGATTTTAAATGCTCTAGATTGAATTGATAGACAAAAATATAGACTTTGGTAAGTTACGATATTTTATAAAGGGCAGTAGATGAAGATCCTTAAATGACAATTGGCCAAATGTTATTTTAAACACAATTATTTAGCATCCAGTTTACATCGACATGCTTCCGGTTTGAAATAATGGGTCAAAAACAAGGTGTACAGATATGAAAGTCTGACATCCGAACCCACTTATGGGCCTAGTTTAACATTGTTTTAATGGACAATATTTTGTATTGTTTTTTTTTGTTTTTTTGTTTTTGTTTTTTTTCAGATTTCCATTACAACACTGAGCCCATAAGACATTGGGTTATCAGACCAGTAAATAAATGCACGTCAATATAAAAAACCGCTGCCGTACTCTTAAAAAAGAATACACGGCCAGAAAACTCGTCCCTCAAACGTCGGTTGATAAAAAAGACACGTCCGCACAGGACAGTCTAAGTGTACGCCAAAACGCCTAAGAAATTTATTTTAGACAGCTTCAGATACGGCGAGGCAAACGAAAGGAAAAGTCATTCGTCGGAGGCTTACCCTCTCCTTACCAACCATAGGAAAATCGTCACATTCGTTACGATCCAACCATCATCATAGACTATCATTCTGATATATTTTGAAAATCAAACAATTTAAAGAAAACTGTTTTATGATAGCTATAAAAAACATGACACTTGTGTTGTAGAGTTCATTTTGCTGATCAATATTATGCATAGAATGTATTTGTTGCCTTTCTGTTTGAGTAATAAAATTCTATTTTTGTGTTGGGTGGGTGTGACATTTTGGGGAAAATTCTGAAAATGGCTGGTAAGGAAAGGGTCAATGCATCAGACCACATTTGCAGAAGACAACCAGAGTTCCTCTTTCAACTCCTACGTGATGGTTTAGAGTAAGTGGTCGGCAACCACCAGAACAATACGCTTCAACAGTCGAAACGTCACTTCCCTCGTAATGACTCATGGGTACTTAGTAACTGGCTCTAAACTATCGGAACAATGGCGGACGCCCTTATGTAATATTTCCCCGACGAGCATATAAGCGTATCCAGAGGAAAAAAAATACATTATAAATCTGATCATGTTTTGACTTTTACACATTCTGATCGCAAGACATATGAAAAGTTCTAGCCAGCATGAAGAATAAAAAGTACCGATTTCTTTGTTTAGAACCACGATGGCCGCCGTTGCTGGGCGACGTGACATCCGACTATTGAATCCAATTGCTTATTATGTGTTTGAATCATTTTGGAGAATAATAATAATAATATAACTATTGCCGGTCAGTCCACTGTAAGCATTACTGTTGGTCTCAATGTATTCATCAGGCGAGTGGATGTCTTGGCGGGTGGTCTTCGAAAACAGAATATAAAATGTGACCTCTCGTCTCAAAACGGTGTTAAGTTGGGTGATCAAATTGCTTTAAAACTTGAATTTGTGGCCAGAAATATCAGTCTGACGTTAAGTTTCTATGCTTTATTTAGGAGAATGAATATGATATTTTAAAATGCTAAATACCAATAATTCATAATTCTGACCAGCTTAGTTTTAATTCGATCTGGTTCATCC
>NC_088373.1:16012140-16017140 GCF_034508935.2 Berghia stephanieae | reverse complement strand
TATGAGGAGCTCAGCTATGGCCTTTGCGGGATTCGTAGCGAGTCTTGGTGCGATCGTCGCGCCATATTTGCTTCCAACTGCATCCGGGTATTTTTACGTTAGTTACTTAGGGATGGCCGTTATCTCTACAGTCTGCATTTTTTCGACTCTGCTGCTGCCTGAGACCAAAGGGAAAGAATTGCAGGACGCTTGAACATAGCGATGCCTGTTGTGTGATCATCATGGAAATGGTATAATGTTACCAATCGCATTAATGTTATACTAGAAATATTTAGTCTGAGTCATTCGTTTAGAAGAAGAAGAAGAAGAAGAAGAAGAAGAAGAAGAAGAAGAAGAAGAAGAAGAAGAAGAAGAAGAAGAAGAAAAGAAGAAGAGAAGAAGAAGAAGAAGAAGAAGAAGAAGAAGAAGAAGAAGAAGAAGAAGAAGAGAAGAAGAAGAAGAAGAAAGAAGAAGAAGAAGAAAAGAGAAGAAGAAGAAGAAGAAGAAGAAGAGAGAAGAAAGAAGAAGAAGAGAGAGAAGAAGAAGAAGAAGAAGAAGAAGAAGAAGAGAGGAGAGAGAGAGAGAAGGGGAAGAAGAAGAAGAAGGAAGAAAAAAGAAAAAGAGAGGAGGAGGAGGAGGAGGAGGAGGAGGAGGAGGAGGAGGAGGAGAGAGGAGGAGGAGAGAGGAAGAGAAGAAGAAGAAGAAGAAGAAGAAGAAGAAGAAGAAGAAGAAGAAGAAGAAGAAGAAGAAGAAGAAAATGAATGAATGAATGAACGAATAAATGAATCACATTGAGACAATAATATGAAATTTATCCACAAAATGTATCATTATATATTATGATGTTTGTATGAAATGGACTAAATTGACTATTGTTGAATACGATGTGCTGTCTATATTTCATTTGTTGATGTTCGGATTTTGGTGCGTGAGACACGTTTACTTTTATGTGATTTATTCTCTAATACAACAAAACAAACAACCCCCCCTCCCCCCACCCCCACGGCTATGTGGTCTTGTGGTATGACACTCGCTTTCGGATCGGAAAGTCCTGGGTTCGAGCCTCGCTCGGCGCATAGTTGAGTCCTTGGAAAAGACTCTTTATTCACATTTTCTCACCGTACTCAGGTGTAAAATGAGTACCTGGCCGTTAACAGCGTTGTCTTTGTGCGAAAAATTGTAATATCGCCTAACAGGCGTCATGTCTCGTCCTACATGTTAAATGTTGCTGTTGACCAGGGACCCCTTGTAAAGCGCTTTGAGCACATTTAGTGGATATTGCGCTATATAAAAACTCAATAAGCTCAAAAAAAACGAACCCAAACAAGGTGATAGGAATGAAAAGATTTCGACGAAGAATCAACCAACCCTTTCGTCAGCGCTGACAAATACTCACTCCGATTTAGTAGTGAGTGTAAACACTGTCTCTACGTGTCTTTGTAACCAGGTATTTGAAACTATGCCTCTGATAGGAATCAATAGTTAGAATGCGCTTGGCCAAGGAGTTCACAACATTGCCATCCGGAAGTATAACGGACCAACACACAAACTCTGTGTAACCATGAACTTTTATAGATAGTTCGAAGATGACGTCACTCAGGCCTTTGTTATTGTTTTTGCCATCCGCGTTTGTGAGTTGTTCTCACTAAACTGTATTAACCAGACTATAAAAACAATTGAGATTTTCTTTTTCTTACATGATTTCAGTATCAGGCTATAACATAACGATGGCTACTTACTGCCTGACACTGAAACCCAAAAAGACTGGCATTTTGACGTCATTATTTGTTTTTTTGCACCGCCTAGTGAGTTGTCGTTAGTAGATCTCATGGAAACAATTGATCCCATTGGTTGAACTATTGAATACAACTCACGATTTGTTTTCTTTTGTGGCCAAATAATGGCATTTTGACGTCATTTTTTGGTCAGTGTCAGGCCATATCTTTACGAAGGCCACGCTACAGTACACCCCTGAACGGTTTCCTCGAACTCATTCGAATAGCTCGATCTTTTTCCTTATTATGCGTTTATAGATAGTTCGAAGATGACGTCACTCAGGCCTTTGCAATTGTTTTTTGCCATCCGCGTTTATGAGTAATGCTCACTTAACTGTATTAACCTGACTATAAACGTTCGTGGATACACACAGTTTTGTGTGTTGGTCCGTTATACTTCCCGATGGCAATGTTATGAGCTTCTTATCCAAGCGCATACTGTCTATAGTGTGTATCTATCTGCACTGTGTGTGTATACATATAATATAGATAGTACGCGCTTGGCTAAGGAGTTCACAACATTGCCATCCGGAAGTATAATGGACCAACACACAAACTCTGTGTAACCATGAACTTTTATAGTCTGGTTAATACAGTTTAGTGAGAACAACTCACAAACGCGGATGGCAAAAACAATAACAAAGGCCTGAGTGACGTCATCTGCATACTATCTATACATATAATATAGATAGTACGCGCTTGGCTAAGGAGTTCACAACATTGCCATCCGGAAGTATAATGGACCAACACACAAACTCTGTGTAACTATGATCGCTTATAGTCAGGTTAATACAGTTTAGTGAGAATTACTCATAAACGCTTATGGCAAAAAACAATAACAAAGACCTGAGTGACGTCAACTTCGAACTATCTATACAAATGCAGACACATACATCCATTCACATCCTCCATCGCCGTTTCGCATAACCGACACCTCTCTGCTTAGTCTTAGCACTTCGCCATTCTTTCTGAATCCAATTCAGTGCCACGCGCCAAGATTCGCTACAACGGTAAATGAATGTTGCGGCTATGTGGTTTAGTGGTATGACACTCGCTTTTGGACCGGAAGGTCCTGGGCTCGAGCCTCGCTCGGCGCAATAGTTGAGTCCTTGGAAGGAAAAGGCTCTTTACTCACTTTCTCTCACCGTATTCAGGTGTAAAATGAGAACCTGACCATGAATAGCGTTGTCTCTGTCCGAAAAAAATGGAATATCGCCTAACAGGCGTCATGTCCAGTCCTACATGTTGTGTTGCTGATGGCTAGGGACCCTTTGTAAAGCGCTCTGAGCACGTTTAGTGGATATTGCGCTTTATAAATGCTCTTGTTCTGTTTTGTTTTTAACATAGAACCCCCCCCCCCCACACACACACACACACACACAAACAGCTTGTGATATGCCATATATAAAGTTATCTTTAATTCATAAAAGTGAGTGTAGCATGGTTCTGTTGAGAATATTGGCTATTTAGCTCAAATGCTGGCCAACTATTTCGCGGCGTTTGTGTGTGTGAGTACCTGGCCTCAACAGCGTTGTGTCTCTGTCCGAAAACATTGTACATTGTCTAACAGGCGCCATGCATCGTCCTACATGTTAAGTGTTGCCGTTGGTCAGGGACCCCTTGTAAAGGGCTTTGAGCACATTTACTGGTTATTGCACTATATAAAAGCTCAATTTTTTAAAATTTGATCCGAAGAGTTTAAACCTGAGACTAAGAACTTTAACGGATTGCCTTGATTGGGAAAGTTTTCTCTGTCTGGGTGTCCAGGGAAATCTAGCCTTAAAAGTTCCTACCAAGTGGTGAAATTTCCTACCAGGTATTTTATCAACTCTTGCCATCCGCACAGTGTTCTATACGCTTAAAAAAGTAATTCCTACTAAAAATAGGCCTTACACAATAAATAAAACAAAATTATATAAAAAGGCACTAATACTATACCTGTATGTGTATCCACATCTGTTATTAAAGCTTGGGGTCTAGCATCTGTTGACTTCCACAGAAGAATGGCCACTAGCGACTAATATATATATATATATATATATATATATATATATATATATATATATATATATATATATATATATATATATATCTAGACCCCAAGCTTTAATAACAGATGTGGATACACATACAGGTATAGTATTAGTGCCTTTTTATATAATTTTGTTTTATTTATTGTGTAAGGCCTATTTTTAGTAGGAATTACTTTTTTAAGCGTATAGAACACTGTGCGGATGTAGCAGTATACATATATATATATATATATATATATATATATATATATATATATATATATACTGCTCTATCGTTAATCAAATATTGTAAAAATAACTATGTACACTAAAACAGAACAAAAATATACCAAATATTTACAAGATTTACAAGTCACTTTCATCCATCCTAAAGAGTTTCGAAGTGCTCCTCTTTCTCACTTATTTGAGAAGAAAGAGCAGACAAGGCTTCTTTTTTCCCCTTGGAATCACGTCTCAGGGCATTGTTCTGGACTATTAAGTCATGTGCTACCTTTGGACCAGCAGTTTCGGCCTTTTCGTTGAGATCATCCGCCCTCCTCAGTAGCAGGTCAATCTCTAGTTCCATCCTTTTTTTCTTACTCTTCAACTCCTCTACCTCATCCATCTGTCTCTTTCATTTCTTTGATTCCTCTGAAACTTGGACAGCTCTTTTCTTTGCTGCCAAAGCCTCTGAATATCGATGCCATGCTCTGCTACATGAAGTAAGCATGTCCTTGGTAATGGAAATATCAGCCACCGTTTTGCCTTTAACGTGTTGACAAATTATTATCTTTGCAACTGAAGTCTCCTCCATAAGGTTATCAACGGTAACTTCCTTATCTATGGAGAAGCCTCTCTCTACTTGTGAATTCCCATGACTCAAAATGAGAACGATATTCAAAATTTTCCTTAACTCTGGTAGACCATGCAATCCTCCATGTTGGTGATAGTACTCATCTAGCCTCTCTGTTGATAAGCATGGCTTTGCCTTGACATTATCCTCCAGTGTAGTGAACTATAGACAGCTTCATCAACATCCCTAGCATCTACCCAGCCACATTGCTGCATGTGGTGAACAGTTCTCCTGAACATTTCTCTAGCTTTAAATCCATCTGAGGATATTGTGCAGGGGTCAAAACAAGCTAGGTTGACAGCAAATGGGTATTTCAGTGGTCTCTTCTTAATCATTTTTGTGATACATGCCAATCACCAATTTCTGAAAAGCCATCTTGAA
>NC_088373.1:15999640-16007140 GCF_034508935.2 Berghia stephanieae | reverse complement strand
AGGCACTTATGTTGGTAACGACAACTCCGCCTGGCCGGTGAGAGCGTGACTCACGCTCTCACCGGCCAGGCGGAGTTGTCGTACCAATAAGGTTGCAGGTTCAAACCCCATCACCGCCGCGAAAAAGTTTTATTCTCTATTGTCTTCTGGCACTTTTCTACTCACTTCATCTCTTGCCGTTGTTCCCTTATAATATATGAGTCAGATTTTCCCCCTTTCTCTTTCGCTCCATTTTACTGACTCATTAAGACACCTCTAGATTTCGGGTCGTCGTAGTTGTCATTAAATATGGATCAGCTGTCAATCTCCTTTTTTAATTGTGTTTCCATTTCAGTTAGAACACTGGGAAGGTGGGTTCGTATTCGTTGTTCCAGTGTAAACTTTTTATTTACGCAAATTAAACTATGACAATTCAGATTAATAACCTGATTAACCAGTAGATTTTTGACCAATCAAAACATGGAATTTGTGACACACCTTCACACGTGCTCGGACAAACATAGTTGGTTGTTTATAAACAATAACGGGAACGAATTCGACCTCCATCTGATCGTTGTTATTGTTTTTATATTGACAAATGGGTGACTAGTTATCACATGGTTTTCTAAATCATGTTAAAAACGTTTAAGTTTACACATAGTTTTCTGTGCTGATTCTACTGATCAAGCGGTAAAACAGTAGGTATTTTACTTAACATATACCATCGATAGTAAAACCTGTGTAGTTAGCTGTGTCTACCAATCACTGCCATTGTTTACATGATGACGATTGTCCGAGAGGCGTGGTTATCTACTGGTTAATTGTGATTGTGTTTCTAGTATTTGTTCCTCCACTATTTTTATTTTGGTCGCTGGGCTGATCAAAATTGTCTGTGTGTGTTTATGTGTGTGTGTGTGTATGTATGTGTGTGTGTGTTTAACTGTTGTGTGTTTATAGTCGTCATTTATATAGGTTGGCACGATCATTTTAAATCATGATTAGTTATAGGCGTATGAAAACTGCGACGTTTATTAGTGAGTTGTGGTTGATACAGATAGCATGCGTTTGGCTAAGAAGCTCACAAATTGCCATCAGAAGTATAACGGCCCTCCACTCAAAACTCTGTGTAACCTTGAACGTTTCTAGTCTGGTTAATTAGTCTGGTAACTCCGATAAGGATCGTCATGACCTCTTTAAATTGGAAAAGAAATTTGGCATTCAAATTGAACAATAATTTATGTAGCTTGTTCTTCGTAAAACGCACTATAAAGTATTTATTCAATTTAGTGAAAATTACTCATAAACGCGGATGGCAAAAAGAGCAATAACAAAGACCTGAGTGACGTCAACTCCATACTATCTATAATTTGGGCCTTGTCTATGACGGACGATGGTTCCAATTGTTTGTTGTTTACGATGACGGCCGAAACTGTGAACATTGGTAAGAATTTTTGTTGTTACGAATATTGATAATAAATATTATGTTCTGACGATGTAAGGAAAGCAATGGGAGCGATTGATATTCATGTTTTCGTCCAACCAAGTCCTCGATCACATGATGTGTTGCTGTACAACGATTGGACATTTCTCAATAAATGTAAACCCGCTGCTGTGTTTATGACAGTCGTTAACCATGAGTCATGCTGTGAACAAAATGACCAATGGGAGCGATCTGTATTCAAGTTTGGGTCCAACCAAGTCATTAATCATACGATTTGTTGATATCCAACGATTGGATATTTCATAACAAATTTAATCACGCTGCTTTGTTTACAAAAGTTATAAACATACCCATGAGTCAAGCTGCATAAAATGACCAATCGTGATGTTAGATATTTAAAAGCCGGAACATGTTTCACTTAGTGGGTTAATTTGAGCACAAATTTTGCAATATGACCAATGACCTCGAGCACATGGAAAGTTAATATAGATCATGCCCATTGTATCGTTGGATATTTCTTCAACCGTGAACGCTTCTCACTATGTGGGTCATTTTGAGCACACCTTGCAATGTGACCAATGACCTCGAGCACATGGAAATGCAATATATATATATATATATATATATATATATATATATATATATATATGTATATATATCAAACACATTAGAAGGGTTCCCAAAATACCTGATAAAAACAGTTCGCGACGATAAAACGTTGTGAAATAAATTTTATCCATTGCGTTGATATGTAAAAAGTCATAATTTACTAAAAGATTTTACTTTTTAAATATTATTATTAATAGGATTCAATAGTCGTAACGTCACTTCCTTCATAATGACGTATGGTAACTTAGTAACACTGGCTCTAAACTATCGGAACAATGGCGGACGCCCGTATGAAATATTTCTCCGACGAGCGCAAAAGCGTATCCAGAGGGAAGAAAAAAGCATAAATTTGATCATTTTTGACTTTTACACATTCTGATCACAAGGCATATGAAAAGTTCTAACCAGCATGAAGAATAAAAAGGAATGATTTTGTTTGTTTATAACCAAGATGGCCGCCGTTGCCGGGAGGCGTGACATCAGACTATTGAATCCAATTGAGTGAGGAGATGCTACAGACAGTCACATACAAGTTGATATAAAATCCCTGTGATAAAACGAAAAATAAACACACAAAAATCACAACAGGTTTATGGCCAGGTACACATTTTACATCTGAGTACGGTGAGAGAATGTGAGTAAAGAGTCTTTTCCAATGACTCAACTATTCACCTCGGAAGGCTTGAACCCATAACCTTCCGATCCGAAAGTGAATGTCATACAACTGGAAAACATAGCCTCATAATTTAATAATGATAAGAGATTATAGATAGTATGCGCTTGGCTAAGAAACGCATAACATTGCCATCCGGAAGTATAACGGACCAACACACAAAACTGTGTGTAACCATGAACGTTTCTAGTCTGGTTAATACAGTTTAGTGAGCATTACTCATGAACGCGGATGGCAAAATACAATAACAAAGGCTTGAGTGACGTCATCTTCATTCTATCTGTAGGAAATACTAACGTTGAGTTTATTGCAATGTAAGAAAATGTATTTTATTTTCACCGTGACAAAGAGAAATTGGATTCAGTAATCTGATGTCACGCGCCCGGCAACGGCGGCCATCTCGGTTCTAAACAAAGAAAATCATTACTTTTTATTCTTCATGCTGGCTAGAACTTTTCATTCCCTTTTCATATGCCTTGTGATCAGAATGTGTAAAAGTCAGAACATGATCAAATTGATGGGGTTTTTTTTTTCTTTGGATACGAGTTCAAGCTCGCCGGAGAAATATTTCATAGGGCGTCCGCCATTGTTCCGATAGTTTAGAGCCAGTGTTAGGAAGGAAGTGACGATACGACTGTTGAAGACTATTAACCCCAACTTTCCCGATGGCCACGATCTATTGATAGTACGAAAATGACGTCACTTAGGTCTTTGTTATTGTTTCTTACCATCCGCGTTTATGAGTAGTTCTCACTAAACTGTATTAACCTGACTATAAACGTTCAAGGTTACACATAGTTTTGTGTGTTGGTCCGTTTTACTTACGGATGGCAAAGTTATGAGCTTCTTAGCCAAGCGCATACTATCTTTATTACATTTCCATGTGCTCGAGGTCATTCGTCACATTGCAAAGTGTGCTCAAAATGACCCACATAGTGTAAAATGTTCACAGTGTGCGAATTATCCAACGTTACAATTGGTCATTTCGCTCAGCATGACTCATGGGTATGTTTACAACTTTCATAATCAAAGCAGCAGGTTTCGATACATTGAGAACTTCTGGCCTGACCCAACCCCATACTCAAAGAAGCTGTACGGCAGTGAGGACGACCTCAGGACCACTGTGGGCTTCATTCACCAGACCGGACTGACCATGTGACGTGACGGGAACGAAGAAGAAGAAGGTACATTGAGAAATATCCAATCATTGTACAGCAACAAATCATGTGATCGATGACTAGGTTGGACGAAAACACATGAATATAGATCGCTCCCATTCTGACTGGGCGTCCCGATAGCTCAGTTAATAGAGCACTCGCTTCACGCGCAAAACTACCAAGATCGATCCGGGTGTAATCGAGATTTTTTTCTTACTTCCCCCCCCCCCCCCATCCTCCAGTTCTCCCCTGTCGACCCAGCAGCGAGTGGGTAGCTGACACTTCTAGATATGGCGGAAAGTACTTTGCGATAGACTAGCGTCCTATCCAAAGGATAGCAAGCAATTGATTGCTATGCTCCGTATCACGCTTTAGAAACCGGGATAAAGTCCGGATCCACGGGCCTAAAGTCTCTGAAGAACTTTGTTTTTTTTTCTTATTTATGGCTATAAATTAAATTTCAAACTTTTTGTTCAAGCCGACATAATACCCTTTTGAGACGACGAGTCACTAAATGAACTCAAAACAGACTATGGAAAATCTTTTCTTGTCTATTTCAATGGAGAAAATAATTTATAAAATCAAATATTTCGTGTTTTTATAATCTGTTCGGTATCACAAAGCTATAATTATGCAATTTGATTTGGATTGTAATTAAAAAAAGCTAGTTCGTTTTACGAATAACAAGCTAAATAAAAAAAAATTTTCAATGTTAATGCCAAATTTCTTTTCCAATTTAAAAGAGGTCATGGCCGTCCTTATCGGAGTTACCAGTTTGGCATATCAGCTGTAACCTTCCTTTCCCTTCACCTCTTCCACACAATGGCTCACTTTAAAGTCTTATCACAAAGGAATGATTTTCAATGTCTAGAACTGATGATTAATTATCTATTTATCTACTTATTTTTGTATTCATTTATTTATCTATTCACACATTTTTAAATACAATATTCCTGTATCTTAATGATAATATGTGACCCTTCGCCTCAAAACGGTATTAAGTCGGGTTGGTTAAGATGTTGAAAATTGAATTTATAGCCAGAAATATCAGACTTGTGTTGAGTTTGTATGTTTTATTGAGGAGAATGGATACCATATTTTAGGGTGCTAATGCCAACAGTTTATATTTTTGAACAGTTTAACATTTAATTCAGATTTTGAGCATATGGTTCGTTCTGACATAATACCGTTTTGAGACGATGGGTCACATATAATAATAATAATAATAATATTAATAATAATATAATAATAATAATAATAATAATAATAATAATAATAATAATAATAATAATAATAATAATAATAATAATAATAATAATAATAATAATAATAATAATAATAATAATGATAATAATAATAATAATAATAATAATAATGATAATAATAATAATAATAATAATAATAATAATAATAATAATAATAATAATAATAATAATATATACTTTATTCATCCAAAAAAAATGGAAATTCGTTTACAGACGTGGCATGCATGAAAATGTATAGACACAAAGTTGAGAATCTATGGCGACAATGTATACATATATATAGATATATGCAAATGCACAAAAATGTAAAAATATATAACCAAGAACCAATACCAACACTTTATATATTAATTTGATAAATTGAGATAGGCCATACCTCTGGCCTTTAGTCCGAACTTGTTTGTGTATATTTAAAAGATAGTATTTAATTTAAATCACAGTTGCGCGTTAAAAATTCGAACACCATTTGGCAAAAGTGAATTAAGGTGACGTGTTGTCTTAAATGTTGTACCTGTAAACAGTTAACCAGTCAACTGCCGTACTCCGGAAAAGCACCTATAGATAGTATGCAGATGACGTCACTCAGGCCTTTGTTATTGTTTTTGCCATCCGCGTTTGTGAGTTGTTCTCACTAAACTGTATTAACCTGACTATAAACGTTCATGGTTACACAGAGTTTGTGTGTTGGTCCTTTATACTTCCGGATGGCAATGTTGTGAACTCCTTGGCCAAGCGCATTCTATCTATAGATAGAATGCGCTTGGCCAAGGAGTTCACAACATTGCCATCCGGAAGTATAACGGACCAACACACAAACTCTGTGTAACCATGAACTTTTATAGTCTGGTTAATACAGTTTAGTGAGAACAACTCACAAACGCGGATGGCAAAAACAATAACAAAGGCCTGAGTGACGTCATCTGCATACTATCTATAGATAGAACGAAGATGACGTCACGCAAGCTTTTGTTATTGTATTTTGCCATCCGCGTTTGTGAGTGATTCTCACTAAATTGTATTACCCCGACTATAAAAGTTCATGGTTACACAGTGTTTTGTGTGTTGGTCCGTTATACTTCCGGATGGCAATGTTATGAGCTTCTTAGCCAAAGGCATACTAGCTATATAAATAGTGATCGACACAACGGGCATGATTTATATTAACTTTCCATGTGCTCGAGGTCATAGGTCACATTGCAAAATGTGCTCAAAGTGACCCACTTTGTGAAAAATGTTCACAGCTTTTTAAATATCAAACATCACGATTGGTCATTTGATTCAGCTTGATACATGGATAATAAGTTTGTTACATTTGTAAACAAAGCAGCGTGTTTACATTTGTTAAGAAATATCCAATCGTTCGACAGCAACAAATCATGTGATTGATGACATGGTTGAACGAAAACATGAATATAGATAGTATGCGCTTGGCTAAGAAGCTCATAACATTGCCATCCGGAAGTATAACGGACCAACTCACAAAACTGTGTGTATCCATGAACTTTTATAGTCTGGTTAATACAGTTTAGTGAGAACAACTCACAAACGCGGATGACAAAAACAATAACAAAGAACTGAATGACGTCATCTTCGAACTATCTATAGATCGCTCCCATAAAATGACCATCTCCTAGAAAGACTTTCATAGCTTGCGACATCGCGAGGTCACAGGTTTGAGAGATTTACGAAGGTGAGGCTCATTTAAATCGGTCGATATTTGAGGGATGAAACAACTGGCCATAAAAAAAAAAGATAGCCGTGTTTTGTTTTCCAAGTAAGGCAGCTAACAGTTTATAGACAGTATGAAGTTGACGTCATTCAGGTCTTTGTTGATGTTTTTTGCCATCCGCGTTTATGAGTAATGCTCACTGAACTGTATTAACCCGACTCTAAACGTTCATGGATACACACAGTTTTGTGTGTTGGTCCGTTCTACTTCCGGATGGCAATGTTCTGAGCTTCTTACCCAAGCGCATACTATCTATTGATAGTATGAAGTTGACGTCATTCAGGTCTTTGTTATTGCGTTTTGCCATCCGTGTTTATGAGTAATTCTCATTAAACTGTATTAACCTGACTATAAACGATCAAGGTTAAGCATAGTTTTGTGTGTTGGTCCGTTATACTTCCGGATGGCAATGTTGTGAGTTCTTAGCCAAGCGCATACTATCTATAGACATTATTGGCGAGATAACAAAGTGGACAAGGGTATTACATTTCCATCCAGGACAACCAGGTTCCAGGCATGCTGTCGGTATAAATTTTTTTTTTTTTCATTTTATGAATTATTTAGCCCCTATTGATCTCTTGGCGGTCCTGTCCTGCGGCTGATGCATGGCTTTCTATTCTTCTTCTTCTTCTTCTTCTTCTTCTTCT
>NC_088373.1:15942140-15987140 GCF_034508935.2 Berghia stephanieae | reverse complement strand
TTAATATAATGTAAATACACTTATAGACGCAAACGGTACTATACTTATCGACAACAACAAAATTTTGGAACATTGGGCAGTATACATAAAAATTCTTTACGCGGATGACAAAAGAACGTGCTGGGATAAAGAAATCTCTACTGTGAACACGGTTCCCAGATTATGCGAGAAGAAGTAGAAGCTGCTTGCAAAGAGATGAAAAGGGGAAAGCGGTAGGCCAAGATAGCTTCTCAATAGGATTGACTGACGCCCTCGACGACCTTGGAATAGACATTCTGACAAAAGCCTTAAACGTCATATACGAAAAAGGTGAATTGCCTAATGTTTAGAGACAATCGGTATTCATTACCATACCCAAAAAAAAAACACTGAGCGATGCCCAACACATGTAAAAGAGAATCATGCAGGATTTACCAATTCGATTCGTGGTTGGGATTTCTCAATGGTGGTCCATCAATTATATATATATATATATATATATATATATATATATATATATATATATATATATATATATATATATATATACACGGATAGCGAGCGCATTAAGCAGTTAATGATTCATGGTGCCTGTTAGGAAAGTTTTGTTCTTTTCATTGTCGATAAAAAAAACCCGTTCCGGCTCAGACTTTGTCATCGGTATGGCCAAAGTATTTCCAACAGCTTGATGATGAGTGCATCTTCTATCAAGTAAACACTGATAAAGTTCCTATATTGGTGCATCTTATCTTTTGTCAGGGGTAACGTGACACAACGGTCCGGTCTTTGCTTCGTACCCACAAGCAGACACCTGCTACTATTACGAACGATTCGTAGAAACACGAAATTTTGGCTCTGATTTCTGAACGTCAGGAACATCTCTAAGTCACTATAACTTATAAAAAATGAATGTTTTTGCCCGACTATGCACGTTTAAGGGTTTTTAAATGTTACTGAATCATTATGAGGGTAAATGGTTGATTTTTAAAGTTAATTATAGCGACTACAATCTTTATCTCCCAAGAAGGTAGCTCTGCATACGGTACCGAGATCGACGACGCGTGGCGCTTTGTGGCCTTGAGCACGTCACCTCGCCATAGATCAGTTTGCAGCGCTGCACTGCGGCTGACGCCTGGACAAATTCCAGTCTTCTCTTGTGTAACGATTAGTCGATAGTGCAAGATAGCCCGATCGTCAACATAAAGAAAAGGCTAGGAGAAAGATAGACAGAGGGACTTCGTTGATAAGTTCCCTGGGAGTGCGAGATCAGGCCATTGTACTGAGCCTTGCCTGAGCAGAGGAAAGAAATAGAAGCCCGTGTTTGACGGCTAAACAATGCTAACAATGATGAAATAAAGAAAATCAAGATAAGAAAACACGATACATTTATTACACACACAAAGTTACATCTAAAACACAAATAGGAACGACACGGCTCTACTTATTCATTCATCCTGATTGTCTCTCTACTTGCATCCACGACTAAAGAACGCCAGTATAATAAACTAAAGCACGACCGCTAGAATGTCGGTTTTTTGTTGAGCTTAAAACTTAAAAGAAATCCCTCTTATTTCTCGAGCCTCGCTTTATGTAACAATGGTTGAGGTGTTCTAAAAAAAAAAAAACTAGCAACCCGAGGAAGGTTCAGCCATTTCCTGACTCGTTGGGGTTAAGTCCTAGCAACCAGTGCCAAGGAGTAACTCTCCATCGCCCTGATGTGGAGATAGAATTTGTAAGGTCAACCCACGGGAAGATTGGAATAACCCAGGTATCAACTGCAGTGAAGCGCAACAAAGAGAGCTAGATAGCGAGGTGCATTAATCTAAGCCACATAACGCGGCGGGTTATCAAACTCGTTTTCTTTCGGTTAAGAAGCAAAAACCATACCACTGAGCCACATTAGCCTTAGGAAATTAAACCTTGTCTGCGCCACCGACATCAACAAATGATAAAACGATCTGGATTTGGCCTCAATATAAAGGAAATCGTTATCTATTTCGTGACCAAAGTTTTCTTTTTAAAATATATTTCTTTGAGGGCATATAAAATATATCTATTTTGGAATAGCATCACCTTTTCTTTCTTTCATTTTTTAAATGCTTAGACTCGAGACATTGTGCCGTGGAATTTGGAAAGATGGTCACGACGGTGTTCAAATATTTGCATGCGTGTCCTTATCTGCAGTTTTAACACAAAATCGAACGGTGACGTCATCAAGAGACCAATTTACCTGTCATCTGCATTTTTTGCCAAATTGGGACCTAAAATATGCCAAAAGTTGCCAAAAAAACCCCAAAATTTGCCAAGAAATTTGCCAAGGAGAACTAAGCGTTTCAGTAAAAATTAACACGCGATACAGAAAAATATATATATAAAAGACAATTTATTACATTTAAGGAGGCTACATTTATTACAAATTTAAACAATAGCGTTGTTACAAAGATTTTAAAGGATCATTATCCGTAGAGAGTAGCTTCCCTTGGTTTGGGCCCAGGCAATGCTGCAACATTTCTCAAGTTTCGCACGTTTTTTTTTCTCGTTATTTTGTTTACGCTTCTTTTTTTCCCCAAAAATTTGCCACGCGATTTGCCAATTTTCCCAAAATTTGCCACGATTTGCCAATTTTGGGAAATTTGCCAAAAATTTGCGGATCGCCCTGATATTTGCGGCCGCAAAAAATGCAGATGAAAGATTTACCTGAGTCCGAAACGTTCTGTCTTTATTATAATTTTGTACTTTTTGGAATCTGTAGTATTCATTTTCGTTTATTACTTCTTACAGTCCACAGCTTCTAGCAGCTCAGTATCAATTTTAGTAATTTGACATAGTTTTCTCTCAGTCTTGTGGGTTGAATGGTATAATAATATTCTTGTGGAATCTTCCCAGACGGGAACTTATCGATGGTCGGCGGATCAAACTCCAGAACTCCCGATTGTTACGATCAGTTATTCAAAACTCTGAGGTCTACATGCGAACTTTGCGCATCATGTTTTATTTAAATTTGGGCGGATCAGACTGTTCAGAGTTTTGATCAACAGATCGTGAAAATCAGGACTTCAGAGGGAGGACCCTCCGACCCTCGTGATGCTATTTGTTGTGTCAACCTTCATATCGATATAAAAATGTACTGGTTCTGATTCTAAACAAAAAATGTTATTGGAGTGAACACCCAACCATTTTCCTCAAAATGCTCTCCCCGGCCATGCGGAGTTGTCGTACCAATAAGGTCTCGTGTTCGAGCCTCCATCGCCGCCGCGAAATTCTTATACTAATATATTGTCTTCTGGCATTTTCCTTCTCATTTCATTTCTTGTTCTTATCAACATCAGTGCTTGCCCCACTCACTTTTCTGAATTACAAATATATATATATATATATATATATATATATATATATATATATATATATATATATATATATATATATATCAATCACATAATATATATCACTCCAATATAAAAACAATTTTAATTAATTAAAAAAATAAACAACTCTCCAATGTTAACGTTCAACGTCCATCTATTGGAAATGCAAAATATAATCAGAAATGAGACAATTCTAACTTGTATTTTTCTACCTTTTTTCAGATCATCTTCTAGAAGTCAGAATGAAACTCCTTCTACTTGTAGCCATCATTTTGCCCTCGGTCCTCGTGGAAAGCAAACAATGTTGTTTTCCTTACAAGTTTACACTTAAGGGGTATGACCTAGGATTGGCCAATATTCCAGTGACATATGTCGTTGATTATACCAAAAATAAAGTCTATGTAGAGAACTCCGGTGTACACGTTTTATTTGATCTTGAAACTGGAGAAAAGTACGAAAGACTTGAAAATACTTGTGTAAAATCAAAGAGGAAAGGGATCTTTAGTCAACAATGCATCGAAACATCAGTCATTAAGCATTCAGACGTAAGTAGCAAAGCGACACATCTGTCTACTTTGGACAAACACGTATTTAAAATCTTGGTCAGAAAACTCATCCTTCAAATATTGAAGGTGCGGCTGTGTGGTCTTGTAGTGTAACACTCGCTTTCGGATCGGAAAGTCATGGGTTCGAGCCTCGTTCGACGCATAGATGAGTCCTTGGAAAAGGCTCTTTACTCAAATTCTCTCACTGTACTCAGATATAAAATGAGTATTTGGCCGTTAACAGCCAATAATAATAATGATTATAATAATGATGATGATGATAATAATAATAATAATAATAATAATAATAATAATAATAATAATAATAATAATAATAATAATAATAATAATAATAATAATAATAATGATTATAATAATGAGGATGATAATAATAATAATAATAATAATAATAATAATAATAATAATAATAATAATAATAATAATAATAATAATAATAATGATTATAATAATGAGTATGATAATAATAATAATAATAATAATAATAATAATAATAATAATAATAATAATAATAATAATAATAATAATAATAATGATTATAATAATGAGGATGATAATAATAATAATAATAATAATAATAATAATAATAATAATAATAATAATAATAACTATTATTATTATTATTATTATTATTATTATTATTATTATTATTATTATTATTATCATTTTTATTATTACTAATTATCATTGTTATTTATTATTAAAATAATTATTATAACATACATTGTTTACACCTTTGGGTGTTAAGTCAGTTAACATATATCTTATAAAAACGAGTCAAATGAATGTGCCGATGGTTCTATTTTAACTCAAAGATTAAAAACAGTATTTTATACACCTGACTGTCATGGACCGATAATCGTGAGCCAACGACCCATTACCAACTTATGTTCAAGGTATAGATAGTATGCAGATGACGTCACTCAGGCCTTTGTTATTGTTTTTGCCATCCGCGTTTGTGAGTTGTTCTCACTAAACTGTATTACCCCGACTATAAAAGTTCATGGTTACACAGAGTTTGTGCGTTGGTCCGTTATACTTCCGGATGGCAATGTTGTGAACTCCTTGGCCAAGCGCATTCTATCTATAAAATGATTAGACTAAATGTGACCCATCGTGGTGAACAGTCTTTTCAATTTTCGCCCCCCCCCCCCCCCTTTTTTTTTTTTGGAACTCTCTCCCATCACACGTGAGATGCTCGGATTCGTTGACAATGTTCAAATCTCGCTTAAAGTTTTATCTTTTTACGTCATAATGTTGCAATATTATTTTCATATTTTGTTGTTGTTAAATTGAATTCGTATCACGTTTCCTTCACACTTGTCTCACTGTTATTTGTTTTGTTTTATATCACTGTAAAGCGCTTAGAGCCTGTGACAACGGGGTAAAGCGCTATATAAATGCCATTTATTATTATCATTATCGCCTCAAAGCGGTTTTATGTCGGAATGAACTTGATGAGGAAAAATAAAGTTATAACCTGAAAGATAAAAAATGGTGTTTCCTTCTGTTCGTTATAGTAGAGTATAAATACTATTTCTTGCATTGCGAAACGTTCTAAAGTCCTATTTCCCGCCGTTTTATCTCTAAATTCACTTCTTGGGGTAAAACACATCCCGACATAATACCGTTTTGAGACGGCGGGTCACAAATGTTAACTGGGATGTCTCTGTCGCAAAAAGTGTAATAAAGCTTAACAGGATTCATGTTTTGACCTTCATTCGTGTTGATTAAAGTTGCTGTTGGTTAAGGCGTTGTTGGCGGATATTGAACTTGAAAAATATAATATAATAATAATAATAATAATAATAATAATAATAATAATAATAATAATAATAATAATAATAATAATAATAATAATAATAATATATTATATATAATTCTATATATTTTAAACAGGGAGAAAAACATTTGATTGCAGAGAACATTCTCAATCGTGACGAGTATTACTTGACTTGGTTTCTGGATCCCAATTGCAAACCAACACAATCATGGTTTGTTGATAGGCTTGTGAAAGAGACCTTTGGAGTGAGCCATTCTCACACCAGATTGTATAGCAGCATGGACAAAGCTGTTGATGAAACAAAATTCAACATGGACCTAAAGGGGTGCAAGTAACACTAAGTAGTTAAAACATATTAATATAACTATGCCTTTGTCGCGAAATTGTGAAGATTAAAGTCATCTGTGTGAAATAATACGAATTCTATTCATTATTTTGCATTTGTGTTGTTGTTGTTGATAATGATGATGATGATTTTGATGATGATGATGATGATGATGATGATGATGATGATGATGATGATGATGATGATGATGATGATGGTGATGATGATGATGATAATGATGATAATGATGATGATGGAGATGAGGATGATGATGATGATGATGATGATGATGATTTTGATGATGATGATGATGATGATGATGATGATGATGATGGTGATGATGGTGATGATGATGATGATGATGATGATGATGATGATGACCAAATTGTTGACGACGATGACGATAGCAAAGACAAAAACAAACGACAATGATGATGATGATGACGACGACAATGATGATGATGATGATGGTGATCATAACGACTACAACCTGGATGATAATGGCGATGATTATACGTGTCAAATAGTGTGTCTGTCATGGTCTCAAGTGAGTAAAGAGCTACTCGACTATGCATAAAACAAAGTTATGAAGAATAAGGCCCCAGAATTTACAAGTTACTTTGAAATGAAGAACAATTAACGATTTGTTTATGATGAAATAAACAGACAGATGACATTTAATTAAATGAGAGGAATAATGATTATGGCAGTTACAAATAAAAGTTAGCAGATATTACGTATCTTATGACAATATAATATCAGACGGGTACGTTTGATGAGAATCCACTTCCAATCAGGGGTCTATGTTGGGAATTTTCAAAACCACTGAAAATTTTACGCGCTATCGTACCAACCTCCTAACCGTAATTTTATGCGTAACCAATTATCTTATTATGTAAACAAAACACCTACCCTATATATAGAATGCGCTTGGCCAAGGAGTTCACAACATTGCCATCCGGAAGTATAACGGACCAACACACAAACTCTGTGTAACCATCAACTTTTATAGTCTGGTTAATACAGTTTAGTGAGAACAACTCACAAACGCCGATGACAAAAACAATAACAAAGGCCTGAGTGACGTCATCTGCATACTATCTATATTGTATGAAGTCCAAAAGTTGCTCTTGTACTTTTAGTTTTAGAGTTCTTGTGGGACCAACTAATCCATAAGTCAATTCACACACTTGGTCATAAATTGTAAACATATCACATAATTAACATAATCCATCACATTTGACCACCTCCACCCCTCACATCTTCTTCAATTTCACTTGCTTCTCAAAGCCTCCTTCTTTTGGGAGCAGGCTCTAACTTCTTGCCAAGCTGCCTTTTCTTGGCCATGGCCGTGAGTTTCTTCACAGCAGTCATGGTTGGGGCAGCCTTCTTTAATTTCTCATCCATTTCATTCCTTTTAGCTGCAGCCTGCCTTTTAGCCTGATAGACCCTATGTGCTGTCCTCATATTGATGCAGAGTTGGTGGCACACAGGATCATACAGAGGCTCCCTTCTATAAAAATACTGACATGAAGTCAACTTGTTGCTCAGCAGCTCATATTTCACGGTCCGGATTGCTGAGAGCATCCCTATGCCCATTCTTGATGTCTGTTTGTTGATTATTCTGGACATATGGGAAAAGGTGCTCTCAACCTGGGCACCATGAAATATTGTTACCAATGCCTTAACCATTCTTTGAAGGAGGAGATACCTCCTCTCTATATCAAGAGAACACCACCATCTGTCTAGTCTATCATCTTTGTTAAAAGATGGTAGAGCCTTGTCATTAACATACTGCCTAATCTCTTCTTTAACTTTGTGAAGCTCTTCTTCATTGAATAGGTGCCGTGTCTTTGAAGCCAGCTTATCCAGATGAACTTTGACTACAAAGTGGTTGTTAAAAGAAGGGTCGATCGCACTTATGGACTCCAGTGTCTTGTTTGTCAGCAGACACTTCTGCATTTGTTGACCTGCTTCTAAGTACGCATCCTTGACTTTTTCCAAGAAAGAGATTGGAACCTTCTGGTTTGGTTTCCGAATGAAAATATGCCTAAGAGGAAGCAAATTTTTTTCTTCTTGGAGATCAACATCCTGCAAACAATCTGTTATGCATTCTGGTTTCACAAAGCAGCGAAAAAGCTTCATGGCTGCAGCATCCTGATAATCATGCAGTTTATGCACCATGGGTTCTTTTGTTTGAAAGCAGACATACTCCTTCATGATAGCCAGCACTGAAATATATAGCTCTAACTGCAGTTCAGTCTCTTTACTTTCAAATAAAATCTTGCTAACAATCCTCCTCTTCCTTTCCTCGCCATCTTTTGTTTTCTTCTTCTCACCTAATATGGCACACATCTTTCATGTCTTTAAAATTAAGTTTTTTTCCTGACCATCATCTCTTTCATCACTGGCAAATAAATGTCTTTGTCTTTCTTGTTAAGAAAAGAAAAATAAAAGTCTTAAGGCATCCCACATCTGGGTAATCTCCATGGCTCTGTCATATGTGGAAAGCCACCTTGTCGAAGAAGAGTACTGTGGGACACAGTAAGGCAGCTTCAAAAAAGCACAATTCTTGTAGATATGATTTGTGCTGTGTGCACCACTTGAAGTCTGTATGCAAATCTGCAAAAAGATTCTCCAAATGACGCTGAAATGGAGAACAGAATTTCTTGGCAACATTGTTCATATGGTGGCATGACTCTCCATCGATGTCTAAAAGATGAGGGGCATTTCGCTCTCTTATCTTTGTCTCAACACCAGAAATATGTCCTCTCATCACTGCACACGAATCAAAAAGAATGGTAATTAGATTCCTCCATGGTATGGAAAGGTCTTTGAAAATTTCTACAATGGCATCATAGATTGTCTCTGAGTCACATCTCAATATCTCCACAGATGCAAGATGATGAACCCTTGCCTTTCTATTCTTCCCAAAACTAACAAGCATTGATAACACCTTCTTGTTGCTAGAGCTTGTGGCCTCATCAATGTTTAGATAAAACGGAGTTGTTTGCAAGACACTAACAAGAGATTCTGTAATTGCCTTTGCTAAGCCATACTTTAATTTATATGCCGCAGAAAAAGAACTCAGATTGACATGTGCCAGAGCAGCAGGATCTTTAGCACAATATTTCGCAACATCCACCAGCACGTTTGCAAATGTCTCAGGCATTGTGTGTTCAAACATTTTCGATAGAATGTTTGCCTCCATAGTAGAAATTCTATCTACCAAAGGCACAACAGTGTTTCCTCTCTTTACAGAATTTCCATCGCCCTCTGAAGATCTCGTCTCATCACATTGTTTAACACTTTCACCACTGCTACTACCTTTAGTTTTACACTTTTCAAACAATGGAAATAGTTTGTCTTTCTTACCAGAAAAGCTGCCCAGACTATAATTAGAGTCTTTTAATTTAAGTTTCTTGTAATGAGCTTCAGAACTCAAATGCTCCTTGAAGGCACCCTTCCCTCTTCCACCATAATTTATATTAGCGTTACACAGCTTACAAACAGCTTTCCCTGCAATATTAATCTTATGGATACTGTCTCCAATCTTTACTTTAAACTCCTTCACTGTCACTTCTTCCTCACCCCATCTGAAATTCCATTTGTTCTTTACAGTTTTGTCAATCTCCTTAATCAAAGGCTTTTGGTCTTCTTTAAGGGTATGAAACTGACTAGCCATTTATGAAAATGAATCACAAAAGTTTTAATTATATAACCCAGTCCGGAGTTCCAGTCAAGAAATAAGAAATTGAA
This sequence comes from Berghia stephanieae, assembly GCF_034508935.2. Lineage (NCBI taxonomy): Eukaryota > Metazoa > Mollusca > Gastropoda > Nudibranchia > Aeolidiidae > Berghia > Berghia stephanieae. The sequence continues at coordinate 15,977,366 of NC_088373.1, read as the reverse complement.
GATAAAAACCAAATTAACTAAGCTATCGACACACAAAAAAAAAACCAAAAAAACCGGTCACTGCTGAGTCGTAGTACACATCACCTGGATACTATATTATAATAACGCTGCTGGATGATGGTCACATTATTTTCTTGGAAAGACATAGTGTTGCATTAGTTTTCAGATGAAATTTCTGAAGGAGTAAGTCAAACAGCCGCAGAAATAAAGTGATAATTACTAAGTCCAGCAAAAAACAGAAGATAAACGTCAATCCAAATTGAATGAATCGCACACTAGGTAGAGACACACATGGGCAAATGGGAAGAAAGAAGTTGAGAGAAGAAAGAAATCAAACAATGACGGGGTATTGTAGGGCAATTAATATCATATCGTAAGTATCAATACCATCAGGCATAAAATAAAAAAGAGATAAGAAAACAACTGAGATTGATATCGATAAGATTAAAAAAAAAAAAAAAAAAAAAAAACCTGGAGTAACCCAGTATCCCTACATTAAAAAGTTGAACGAAACCTCGGAAACAACGAAACAAAATGGCGGCGGGTTAGACTTTCTCACTCGGATCCAAAATATTAAAAAAATTAAATAAAAAAATGGATCGGGTTCCGCGGAATCTGAAACCACGGAATTCCGTCAATTGACTAGTCAAATCATGTCACTTTCCCGTACTTATTTATAACGAGGTCCTTATTTTATGGTACAAAAAAAAAAATCCCAATTATTTGAGGGCCCAGGTCTGAGTTAGTTGTAAAATGAAAGGAAGAGAACAATTCCTACCCTTTTGAAGGATGTGTATCTTCGCTCCTGTGTATGTTAAATGTTTACGCTGATTCTTTCATTTATTTGGATTAATTCTTAAAGAAGAAGAAGAAGAAGAAGAAGAAGAAGAAGAAGAAGAAGAAGAAGAAGAAGAAGAAGAAGAAGAAGAAGAAGAAGAAGAAGAAGAAGAAGAAGAAGAAGAAGAAGAAGAAGAAGAAGAAGAAGAAGAAGAAGAAGAAGAGGTGATGCGAGAGCTTTCGAAGAAAAATAATTATTTCGCATTATTTTTTTTCCGTCTCACATCCAGACGGAACCAAAAAAATATAGAGAAAACGATAAGAAAACCGGAGATATGCATGTGTGTCGGTAGCAAAATAGAGAGAAACCTTCCGGTCCAGTTCGACACACTTGTGTGTGTGCGTTGTTTACTGACTAGGTGTGTGTGTGTGTGTGAAGACGACTCGCGCGAACTTCGCGACCTCTCTTTCGCTGGCTGTGGCAGTGAATACATCCACGGCTAGCGGAGTGTGTAGGTGGCATGGTAATATTAATATTATAGCTAACTGACAGACGGCATGTTTTGTCTTGGATGCGACAAATAAAAAGTTGTTTTTTTTGTTTTGTTTTTTTTTAAGTCGGCATTTGAAACGGAATAAAATCTAATTTTTTCGAGGAATGAAATAAAAGTCTTTTATTTTCTTTTTTATTGGTTCTGTTCTTTGACGTTACGAATTTTATTTTTACTATTATCTTTTTAAAAAAAAAATTTTTAGCACTTATAGAGCAAAATCGTACTGTCGGAAATCCGACAAGAGACGGAAGATTTACAGGCCTGAAACAAATACCTTTCCCTTCCATGAAATAAGTATGGGTTTTTAGGAAAAAGAACCGCAAATTTTTGCACATTTTGCTGCTTTCAGCTTGCAAAATTTGGGATTTAAAATTTCTTTTTTTTTTTTGCAAAAAACAGCCATGTCAGAGCAGAAATAGGGTGATAGAAGACACAGCAAGCGACTTTCCTGCCAGCTATGGGAGCTCAAAAGACTCCACCCAGTTCATGAGTTCAATGACTTGTTTGTTTTTCTAAGGGTTTTACGGCGCTTGCAGCACATGAAGATGACATCAGTGCCCGTAAAAAGGAAGAAATGGGACAGTAAAAAGTTCTAAAATTACAATTAAGGTATCCAAGAAAACGGAAGACTAAGGTGAATTAGTTCAAATAGGGAACAGATGTAGATTCCAAGAGCACACCATCAGTGAACTTAGTTTGAGATCACCTAAAAGTCTCATCCTGACACAAGCACAAGTCCTAACTAAGAGGAGTACACTCAAATGTTTACAAATCATATGTAATATGTAAAACAGTAATATTACAATGCATAACAGGGAGATGATTTACAAGAGAAAAATATCTTCTACCAAAACTCTAACAACAATACATTTGACTGTTTCCCTCCTGCCCAGGGCCAGGACAAAACCAAGTAATCTCATTCCAAAACACAAGACCTGGAAAACAGGGGATATAGATAGTATATGCTTGGCTAAGAAGATCATAACATTGCCATCCGGAAGTATAACGAAGAGTTGCCAACCCCATCTGATGAGAATGAATGTATACAATGGGACCAAAAATGGGGAGATTTCATAAAAATGGGTACAATCCTGAAATCGACGGAAACTAACTATTGTGAAAGTAAGAGGAAGCTTGAAACGGACTTCCATTATATCGGACTAAAACAATAGGAGCGAGTTCACTATAGAATAATAGAGCAATGAATTGGTATCGAGTAAAAATTTGAACGATCCAGCAAGCTTAAGATAAGACCGATACGAGCATCCCGGCTATTACAACTAAAGAAAACTGAAGTGACTCTGTACACTGAAAATGGGTACAATCTTGAGGGAAATGCGTACAAGCGTACAATCGCTGAAAATGCGTACAATTCCGCATTTTTTGCGGTAGGTTGGCAGCTCTGATTAACGGACCAACACACAAAAATATATGTAACCATGGTTTTATAGTCTGAAAAATACCATTTAGTGAGTATTACTCATAAACGTGGATAGCAAAAAAGCAATAACAAAGACCAGAGTGATGTCAACTTCAGACTATCTATATAGGGGGGATAGAAGAAGACACAGCAAGCAAGTTTCCTGCCCGCTATGAGAGCTCAAAAGACTCCAACCAGTTCATGAGTTCAATGACATGAATGGACTTTATTTTATTTATTTTTAAGGGTTTTATGGCGCTTGCAACACATCAAGGTCATATCAGCGCCAGTAAAAAGGAAGAAAATGGGATAGTAAAAAGTTCCAGAATTACAATTAAAGCACAAAAGAAAAGGTGAGACAAAGGGGAATTGGTTCAAATAGGGAACAGATGTAGATTCCAAGAGCACACCCTCAAAGTACTTAGTTTGAGATCACCCAAAAGTCTCATCCAGACACAAGCACAGGTCTCAACTAAGAGGAACACACTCAAATGTTTATAAATCATATAATATATGTAAACTAAACATAATACAATGCATAACAGAGAGATGATTTACAAGGAAAAAAAAGACTATCTTCCAAAACTATAACTATACATTCAACTGTTTCCCTCCCAGCCAAGGAACTCCGGCCAGGGTCAGGACAAAACTAAACAATCTCATTCCAAGCCAACGACAGGAAACAATTGGAAAACGGGTATGGGGGGATAGAAGACACAGCATGTACCTCCCTGCCCACTATGGGAGGTCAGGATCCCCATCCAGAGTTCATGAGTTCAATGACATGAAAGGACTTTAATAACCATTAGTAATCCAACTCGAATTAGGCTACAATGAATAATATGACATTTGGTGCTTTCAGTTTTAGGTTTATTTTGTACAATAATGGAATCTTACTTTTATATATGTCTTTATTATAGATTAACATCTTATAAAACTTCATCAGAAAAGTTTAATGTATAGCGATATATGTTCTTAAAACCCTGTTTGTGTTGAGTGAAGATCTAGGAAAGATTTTTGTTTTAAATGCCAGGGGAATTTTATTACACATAGAGAGAGAGAGAGAGAGAGAGAGAGAGAGAGAGAGAGAGAGAGAGAGAGAGAGAGAGAGAGAGAGAGAGAGAGAGAGAGAGAGAGAGAAAGAGAAAGAGAGAGAGAGAAAGAGAAAGAGAGAGAGAGAGAGCGCGAGAGAGAGAGAGAGAGAGAGAGATTAGTTTCAATTTCAAGACATGATCACTTTAAACATATTAAGTTTTAAATGAATAGAGAAGAAAAGTCTTGATGTCAAACCTTACACTTTTCCAGTTCCAAGCTTCTTGGAAGTGTGCAATGTAATTTAATGTAAATGGTGCTGCTCGAAGCTCGAAGAAATAAATAACAATGTGAAATTGAATGTAAGCTTCAATTTAATATACAAAAACAGATAAAATGGATGTTTCGGGATTCCCCTTTATCATCAAAACACTATAGATGAATTTGCGATTCCTTACAAAGTAGCATAGACTTTCCTACCCATCAATGTTTTTGTTTATTCATCTTAACAACGCCACTACCACATTATCTCACTCGTCTGTAGTGTTTCATTCATCCCGTTTTGTTGAAAAGGGGGAAACTCGAAACATCAATTTTATCTGTTTTCGTATATTAAATTGAAGCTTACATTCAATTTCACATTGTTATTTATATGGAAGTGTGTGTGTAACCAGCCCTTCGAAGGACTATACTGAATCATAATTTGGCATAACTATTTTAGTAGCAGAATGTATAGGCAGATTCTAAGAATGACGAGACTTGAAGACGAAGATGGATGATCTTTATTGACGACCAGCATATATTTACAGACCTGCCAACCCTTCACATTCCAAAATTGAAATCAGAACGCTTGAAAATAGGAATTTGAGAGAGAAAAAAATCCACCTTTCACCTTTTTATCCCCCCCCCCCCCCCCCCCCCCTCTCTCTCTCTCTCTTCGCTCTTTTTTATTCTTACCATTATCATCATTTTTTTAAAATCGGAATTTTATTTTTAGAGACAATGATGGAAAAGTACAAAAAGGAAGAGTGAAAATAGGAATGACTCCGCCAAAAGTGGAAGGGTTGGCAGGTATGTATTGTGAGAGAGAGAGAGAGAGAGAGAGAGAGAGAGAGAGAGAGAGAGAGAGAGAGAGAGAGAGAGAGAGAGAGAGAGAGAGAGAGAGAGAGAGAGAGAGAGAGAGAGCGAGAGAGAGAGACAGAGAGCGAGAGAGAGAGAAAATAAGTAGGAGTGAAATATCTGTTCAATGTTACAGTTATCATTTAACAGTGTAACTAAAAGACAAATTGCCATATTTATGGACAATAAAGATCTATTATTATTATTATTATTATTATTAGACTAGAAATAAGACGCCATCATTCTGAAACCAGAAGATCATTTACACAAGGTGAGTATCCAGTCCTCCGAAAGATTGGTTATTACACTTCCAATAAGATTGGAACCTGTAATTTGACATCACACCTTTGCTCCCTATTTTAAAGGAACAAAAAATTTCCGTTTGGAATTATTTAGCCCAGTAATGTTCCATGATAATAATGAGTTTTTTGAGTAGAGATGATTCATAAGAATGTCCCTATAATCCTCTCAGGATAAACGTCTTCGACTTTCTCTTGAATGCCATGCCTGCAAATAGAAAAAAAATAAAATAATAATAAGATACCAATGCATACCAGCTTACTTGAAAATTTCAAATTCAGTAAGAAATACAAAATTCATCGGTAATTAATGGTCGGATTTCAGTAATACTAAAGCAAACAAAAATAATGATAGATACACCCTTTTATATATGTATGCCAATGCCCCCCCCCCCCCCCCCGCGTTAATAATAATATGTTTATTGATGACCTACTTTCGACACTGCACTGTGTCTACAGATGATGGTAAGGTTTCTGTGTCCAGTAGTAGATGACGTCACTGGTCACCAGCCAACGAGGCATTGAGATTTTTTTATTGTAGCATGTGGTAAATAATGAAAAAAAATTATTATTTTTTTATAATTAAACATTGCGACCATTTGTATCAGTAATATTTCTTCTATTTCGGTAAGTAAGTCTGTGTGTCCGTAAGTCTGTAATTGTCCTCACACTCGGTAACAATTACGGACGGGACGGTCTGTAATAATAGGCAGGTATGCCAATGCAGTAAAAACGAGTTGGATGGGTAAATATATCAAACACAATATTTTTTAATAACTGAGCTTTTATATAGCGCAATATCCACTAAACGTGCTCAAAGTGATTTACAAGGGGTCCCTGGCCAACAGCAACCATTTAACATTTAGGACGGGACATGACCCCTGTTAGGCGATATTACATTATTTTCGGACAAAGACAACAGTGTTAAAGGCAGGTACTCATTTTACACCTGAGTACGCTGAGAGAGTGTGAGTAAATAGCCTTCTTCTCCAAGGACTCAACTATGCGCCGAGCGAGGCTCGAACCCAGGACCTTCCAATCCGAAAGTGAGTGTTATACCACAAGACCACATAGCCGCACAAACACAATGAAGAGATGAATGATTAAATACATAATGATGAGATTAAGAGGTGGAGTAAATGATTTATCAACCAATGAACCAAAATGTACAAATCAAAAATAAATCGATGAATGAACAGATAATAAAACAAAACAAAGGGATGAGTGAAAAACATGTAACATGGAGGGGGAAAAAAATTAAATTTGAACAAAACTAAATAAGATCTGTAAAAAGTGACAAGTCTTAAAATGTCTTTTGGACTTTTAAAAGTCAGTTTAAAAATAAGTACAAAAAACAGTGGCATAAAAAAAAATAAACAGTTTAAAAATACGTACAAAAACAGTGGCATTAAAAAAAAAAAAAAAAATTGTGAAATTATATCTATATTATATTTTAACGCACATGCACACGTTTGTACAAAAAAATTCCTTATTATCATTATTATTACTACTATTATTATTATTATTATCATTATTATTATTATTATTATAATATTTATTATTATCATCATTATGGCAATAGTCTTTTATTCTTACTTTTTCCCTTTTTTCTCTTGTTGCTGTTAGGGGTGCTGTCACCACTAAAACTGTTGTCTTGGGAAGACAGGACACTTTCCACAGACGGAGACTTGAGTATACCCTGACCTGGACTCTTGCTCGGCTCAAACGCTGGGGACGGGTCCTTAGCCAGGGTCTTTAAGTAATCTTGAAATTCTGAATAACATTTATAAATACAAAACTATAAATTGGCAACAGACCAATCAACTAAATAAAGCATAACGGTTTTTAATTAATTTTGGAGAACAAAAATGTATTTTATTAAAAATCCCATCATTATATTTTTTTAAAACGTCTGAATATTTTCCAAGAAAATCATCATGGTCTAAGAGTTTCATGTACCTTGTGGGGGAAAATCCATGAAAAATCAATGAAGAGAAAATTAAGAATGAAGTGAGAAGAAAAGTGCCAGAAGACAGTAGAGAATTTTAAAAATAACTTTGCGGCGAAGGGGGCTCGTACCGGCAACCTTACTAGTATGACAACTCCGCCTGGCCAGGGAGATAGTAGCGCTAATGTCAGAGCTATCCACCACTCCAAAGTGTACCAGAAAGTAGACCATGGGTGCCAGCAGGTAGAAGTGCTGAAACCTGAAACTGAAATCTCGACACTGCCAAACCTGAAAATGTTCCTACTGAAAATGCGGCCTAACTTTTACTCTTATTTCATCACCGTTTTTATACCATTATTAAAAGTTGGACAGGCTTGAGTTCCAGTTTCACAAATCTACCTCCATACACTGGAAAGGTGGCTGAATCACTTTTTCGAATTTTTACAGATGCTATTAGGTTATTTTACTCAAAACACTGAAACCGGAGGTATTTGACTTCGAGATATCGCGAAACGGGAATTCTGGCATGAACCGGAAAATTGGTACGCATTCAGAAAGCTCATTGGATCAAGCCCCCATCTACTATTGTCTTCTGGCACTTTTTCTACTCACTTCATTCTTTGTTGTTATCAACATAAGTGTCTGCTCCACTTACTTTTTCTGATTTAATACTGAGAAAAATATACTTCTAAATCAAATCCAAATTTTGCGCTATTTTGGTCTGGTCCCTAAATAATTTGTGAATAAAACTAGTCACATTTGTAAGAGTGGCAGATCTGAACGCAGCCTTTGTTAAATTCTAACCTGACACTTATCGAAAAATCATTTCTCAATATAAAAAGCAACAATTACCAAAAGAGATGATAGTTGTTTGTAATGCCAAAGAGAATCGATGATCTCATTGGTTGTTAGTTCTCAATATAAAGTCAATAATTATCAAGTGTAAAAATGAGCTGATCGTAGTGCTAAAGAGATTGGATTATCTCAGTGGTTGTTATTTCTCAAGATAAAGGCAACAATTATCGAAAGAGAGTAAAAATGAGCTGATCGTAGTGCTAAAGAGATTGGATTATCTCAGTGGTTGTTATTTCTCAAGATAAAGGCAACAATTATCGAGTGTAAATATGAGTTGTTTGCAGTGCCAAAGAGAATAGAAGATCTCATCGGTTGTACTCTTTGCATACAACTCCCTGTTTACCTTCTTTTGGTAGTCATCGGTCGCCTTATATTATGATGCAATCTTTTGATAAGTATCAAGCTTTGATTTTATGAAGGCCATTTTCTCTACCAGGTCTGAATTGTACTTACTGTTTGCCTTGTTCTTTCTAAGATCAAAGACCACTTTTTTCTGAGCTCCGGGGGTCAACTGGTCAGGGAGGGCCACAGTCTGTTGAAAATCAATAAAGTTAAAAAGGTCAAAAGTCCTCAATTTCCTTTTTTTTTCTTTTTCTAAACAAAATATCATAAAGTCGATATGGGAAACACCAGACCTGCCAACCCTTCATAATCAGAATGTCAGAAAATAGGAATTGAGACAAAAAATAGGAATCTCCTAACAATGGATAATTCTGTATCAAAATGACCACCAACTTTGCCACCAAGCACATAAAGACAACATTCGGGCACAGCTGGCAAAACTACATATCATATGTGTTTGGTAATGGAATGGGGAAGGGGGAAAGGAGTGCAATTAATTTTCCTACGAAGCCCCCTTTAGGTAATCATGTTTTTTAAAATTCAACTTTTTAGCCCCCCCCCCCCCTCCCCCTCGCTCTTTTTTTTTTATTCTTAGTAGCATCATTTTTGAAAATCGGAAATTTAGAGACAATGGCGGAATAATACAAAAAGGAAGAGTGAAAATAGGAATGATTCCGCCAAAAGCGGAAGGGTTGGCAGGTATGAGTACTATCCCGGTCACCAATGATAAATTTATATTTTTCACATTTTGTTTTTTTAAATGCAAATTCAAATCCTTTGCATAATATGAGGCAAGTGCTCTAGAAACAGAGCTATTGAGACAATTAAACAAGGCAGACGATCTTCTAGCTCATTGAGAAATGGTAAAACTAGGATTAACTCTGGCTCAATGAGGGACTACTTTCCCCAAGTTGAAAAGGCTTTTAAGTTGAGAATAAAGCAAACACTGGGTACATGACCAGCTATTATGTTGTCTTGTGATATGACACTCGCTTTCGGATCGGAAGGTCCTGTGTTTGAACCTCAGTGGCACGATATTTGCTTCATACCTGAAAGGCACCGAGTTCGAATACCCGCTGCGGTGTGCACCCTTTAGCAAGTCAGTTTGCGGTGTTGAACTGCGGCTGACAGGTTATTCCAGACCCTAAAGACAATTTTTTCCTATGGGAATTTTATTTATTATTTACTTCATCAATACTTTCCTCTTAGAGCTAAGAATTTTAACTACTACAAAAGTCTTAACATACCTTTTCTCGAGATGCACCAGGATCTGTAGCCGGTGCCACCAGGCCCACTGCTTTCTTGATCATATTGCACGGCGTAGACATGACATTATAAAGACTACCCATCACTATTGACTCTTCCACTTCACCTTCTGATGTTGCCTCAGGTGTTGCAGGGGCTTGCTGTGTTGATTTTTTAGACTTCGGTGGTGATTTTTGTGTCATCACGATACCTGGGGATCTTGACTTCTCTCCCTTCTTACTGCGACCGGAGGGTGCTCCAACAGTGACATCGCCGTTATTTTCCGCCAAAAATGCGGTATTGTCAGCCGGTAACGGATAGGTCTCTACATTCTGATCGTTTCCAAGCCGCCTTGACATTGACGGTGAAGAAAAGTCGGAAACTATGAATTTGGTTGTGGCGGCTGCCGGCGATGCGATGGACGTCGTTATCTTATCAATGCTGATTGGCTTTGTTGGAGATTTTTGTTTGTAGACCACACACTCCACGGGCGAGGTGAGCTGGATTAGTTTTTTATTCTTGATTTTATCCCCGAGGGGACTTCGGATATTAAAATTTTCATTAACGTTATTGTTTTTGTTTTCTTCCATTTCCTTCCCAGCAGCCTTTTTGTTTTTTGGTGATTTTAACCCTGACTGTGTGGTGGTGATGGCAACCTTGGGGGAATCTTTGAGATTCGATGTTTCTCTGGCCGGTGATTTCTTATCACTCTTCACACTTCCATTCTTCTGATCTTTATCCTCACTGAAATTCCCTTTCCCAGGACTTGTTGATTTTTTAGACGATTGTTCAGTTGTAGTAAACTCTACATCCGCCCCACCTATTTTCATTTTCTTGAAACCAGCAGCATCTGATATACTGTCGTTTTCTTGGCCGTTTGACAATCGCTTTCGTTTTTTATTTTTCTTTGCCGATAATAATGGCGAAGACGATAATGATGACGCTGTCACCTCCTCAACAGCATGTTGTTGTTTCTTTAACTCTTTTCCAGGCTCCACAAATTTCTTCTCTTTGTTGTTTTCTTTATCCACTGCAGCCAGTTTTGGCGATTTGTTTAAAACACGATTATCAATGACTACCACACCATTTTTCATATCACTTTTTTTGGTCTTAATTTTCTTTCCATTTTTTTCCTCCCCATGGTTCTTAGGCTCAACAGAATTAGATAATGGTTCACTTTTATTTATAGGCCCTCTTACAACTTCTTCATTAAAGGGAGATGCCCTCTCCTCCTCCTCCTCCATGTCCTCTTCCTCTTCTCTTCTCTTTTTTCTTTTCCTTCTCCTCCTCTTCTTATCACTGTCTTCCTTCTCTTCCTCGCCTGTTAACTGGAAGACACTGGTAATGTTGATATCTCCATCATCGGCATCCTTTTGAGCACTGAATGATAGAAAGAAAGGGTAAAAAAAAAGAAAGAATTCAACAGAAGAACAAGAACTGCAACTGAAGTTCTAATTTCATAACAAAAAACACATCCCCCCCAAAAAACAGTCTTTTTCGAGTCCTCTGATTTTTGGGGATGGGTTTTTTTTCTTGTATTTTTCTTTCTCGATTTGTCTCACACCGTTTTATACTTTTCCATATTTTTATCTAAAACCAGTGCCTGCTCACTGCGTGGAATCAGCGCTATTTTAGTTGGAACTCCCAAGGGACCAATAACCCTCCCTGCTCGCTACCTGCGTGAGGTCATTGGAGTTCAGCTGGTATCAGGCAGTTCTGTGTCCAATGGGGGCAATTATGGATATTTATGGTCTTATAATATGTCTGTTTAGCGGGGAAAACAATTACAGACTCTTTCACTTTATTATTTTGATTTGAAAAATCAGTTGTCTTTCTAAACATCAGTGAAAATTTGATATTCCTGCGGTTAATAGTTTTCTTTAGATATCACAAATTGTGGATCTAATTTTAAGTGCTTGTAAATTATGGTGCACTTAAATAAAAAATTTGTTATTCAAAGCTCAGCGGCAGTATCTCAAGAGTTTTAATAAATATCAAAAGTACATTTATGCATCTATGTTCCTGTGCATTATGATCATATTGGCAGTTGATTTTCTTGATTTATTCATGGTTTTGTTTGTTCTGTATATTTTTTTACCACTTCGATTCCTCTCAAACAGTTGTGTTGGTCATAACAGTAAACTGATATGATTTATGTCTTTATGTGGTAAAATAACTCATGAGGATAAGATTTTATTGACCAGTAAAAACTAAAAACCAATATTGTGTATTATTTCAATATCTCAATTTACTATCAATCTGCCTATAAAGTATGACCTCTTTACAAGAAAAAATTCTATCACCCAACAAGGTTACTGGACATGCTACAAATATTGCAGTATCAATCATCAATTACAACTAACACTAAGCACTTGTACGGTTAAATTAAATGATTTGCTCAAACAGACGGACACAGATGTGGACAAAACAGGATTCAAAATTATGAGGGTACATGTATATAGTTTATTCTAAGTAGCGACCTCTTTCTCCTTATCGACCAGCTACATTCAAAACGAACAGACTGTCCATATAGGTCATATAGAATCATCTCCTTTCTTCCAAGAATACACATTCAGTCATTGTCTTATACAGTCATCTGATATACCATTGAACCCCTCTTTTCTTATCATTATTAGTATTTGAAAATCTGAATTTTTGAGACAGTGGCAGAGTGGCAGATAGGAAAATCGGAATTATTCCACCAAAAATAGAATAAATGATAAATAAAATTCCCTTTATTCATCCCCAAGGGGAAATTTGTCTTTAGGGTCTATTCCAAGGGAAGACTGGAATAACCCAGGCATCTGCCGCAGAGCAGCGCCGGAAAGTGAACTTGGGCGAGGTGACTTGCTCAAGGCCACACAGCGCAGCTGCGGGTGATTGAACTCTGTACCTTTCAGGTACGAAGCAAAGACCGTAACACTGAGCCACACTGCCCCTTGAAAGAGCAGAAGGATTGGCAGCTATGCCTGCTGTCTGTTCTCTAGACAGGCCCTAAAAAAAAAATCATAGGAGATGAACAGAGGTGAATTTAATGAATTTTTAACTGGTTACCTTGTTAAAATTGTGGGGTCCTTGACAGCATAGTTGTTGACAATTCCATAGACGTATCGCCTATTGCGAATCTCCACCTTAGGGTCCTGGGCCAGTCGATGCATCAATCTTAGTAAACAGGACAAGTCGTACTGTTGATAAAATAAATATATTTAAAAAAATAAATTGAGCTTTTTTTATATAGCGCAATATCCACTAGATGTGCTCAAAGCGCTTTACAAGGGGTCCCTGGCCAACAGTAACATGTAACATTTAGGACGGGACATGGTGTCTGTTAGGAGATACTACAATTTTTTCGGACAGAGACAACGCTGTTAACGACCAGGTAATCATTTGACACCTGAGTACAGTGAGAGAATGTGAGTAAGGAGCCTTCTCCGAAGACTCAACCATGCGCCGAGCGAAGCTCGAACCCAGGACCTTCCCATCCGAAAGCAAGTGGCCACATTTCATTTATTTGTAAACATCACTAAATAACGAGCAAAATAATCGGAGGAAAAACAGGGATGTTTAAAGAAATTCTATTAGGACTTATTTAATTCAAGACCCTTAAAATTAAAAAATAAAAAGAAGAAAAAAAACAGGAAAATGAAAAATAAAAAAAAGTTGGCACCTCTGATTTAAACACGTGTTGTACTTACTCTTGGTTTCTTGTTGGTTCCATCCTGTTCATCCATCTCCACATCGTCATCATCATCATCACCATCTTCTCCCGACTCCTCTTCCTCTTCATCATCGGTATTCTCCAATTCTTCTTCCTCCTCATCCTCTGAAACATCCATCTCCTCATCGCTTTCATCGTTATCACCATCATCATTTACATCCTCCTCTGTTTTTTTATTGTTGGATTGTTTCTTTGGACGGTCATGTGTATTTTCCTGTTGACGATTTTCCCGCCAAGGCCAGACACCATACTCTTGGAAGACAGCTCTGAGAGTTTTATCATAAATAACCCGAGCAAGCTCATGCCTAAACAAATGATAAACATAAAAAGCAATTGGAAATTGATAGATATAAAAAAATACATAAAGGTATTAAATATAGTCCAAGCCGGTATTGCAGACACCGCTTAATTGTGACAATTCGCTTAACCATTGCAATATATCTACTGTATAAACGACAAATGAGCTATGCATAGCCTTCAGGAACATTCCAGAATTACGTTATCTTCATTCAACTATGTTTCATGGATTCTTTCTTCCTTTGTTTCATTCCTATTTCTTTCAATTTGAATTTGGCGAATTGACTGAGAATATACATGTCTATATCAACAAAGTTCATAACCTCACACCTCGGTTAGAACAAAGTAATTAAGGCAGAGGTCTTAAGAGTTTTTGGGAGAAAAAACGATAAAGCAAAAAAATAAATAAATAAATAAAAGGAAAAAAGAAAGACAAAAATTAAAATGAAGTGATTTTTCAATAGGCCTACTCACCTTCTTGTTTTTAATAAAAAGTAGATGAAAGGAAACATGAGTATGGACAACTTTTTGGCATTCATCTGGAGAAGGAAAATAAGCGAAATAAAAATATATGAGAGAGAGAGAGAGAGAGAGAGAGAGAGAGAGAGAGAGAGAGAGAGAGAGAGAGAGAGAGAGAGAGAGAGAGAGGGGGGGGGGGGCTGGGTGGAAGAGAAATTTGTATTGGCTTACTAAAATTCCATTAATCAATTAACCCTCTCCTCACCAACCACAGGAAAATCATCACATTCGTTACGATACAGCCAACACTTTTATCATTCAGATTTCTTTTGTAAATCACACAATTTAAATAAAAATGTTTTATTATAGCTATAAAAATATGACACCGTGTTGTAGAGTTCATTTTGCTTATCAATTTTATGCATAGAATGTATTTGCTGCTTTTCTGTTTGAGTAAGAAAAACATATTTTTGTGTTCGGTGGGTTTGAAATTTGGGGGAAAATTCTGAAAATGTTAGGTAAGGAAAGGGTTAACCAGTTCATAAACAAAGAGTTTTCATTTTCATTTACCACTAGATAACCATACTTTTTCCAACGTCTGTACCAATTGATCAAAATTAAGAGAATACTTTTAGGGTTTAACCATTCTAGTGCCCTACATCCACCCTTTCAGACCTCTCTATTTGAACACCCCCCCCCCCCCCCCCCCCCCTCCAATCTCTTCGTAAAAAAAATACTAACCTCATCCAAAGACACCTTCCTTATCTCCGCCACGTAAATATCAGCAAGGTGCATCTTGATCCCATAAGGAATTTTAACACTGTCCTCATTCATGACAACAGCTGTCAAGCACTGTGAGAATCTCTGACAGTCTGTGACTGGCCATCCGTTACGACTAAGGAGTTCAAACGTTTCATGGAGCATCCCTCGAATTAACTGGAAGAAGAAACATTGGGACAACATTTTTTAATTTACACCGTAAGAAAGTCTGAACAAACTGACTTTCCCAAGAACTCAACTTAATTAACGTTGTTATCATTGTAAAGGGGGGTCCCGATAGCTCAGTTGGTAGAGCACTCGTTTCACACGCAAAGGGACTGAGATCGATCCTGGGTGCAGTCAAGATTTTTTCTGACCCCAACCCCCCCCCCCCCCCCCCCCCCCCCCCCCCCCCTGTCCACCCAGTAGGGATTGGGTACTGGGTCTGTTAGGTCTGAGCGGAAAGTACGTTGTGATAGACTCGTGTCCTATCCCAAGCAATTGCTATTGTCCGTTTCACACTATAGAAACCCGGATAAACTCAGGCTGTACGAACCTAAAGGCTCCGAAGGACTACTTTTACTTTTTATCATTGTAAAGCTCTATTAATCCTATTTCAAGAGTTTCTACTGATTCACAAGTCTTCACAGTCCTATAAAGCAAATATAACAAAAAATGCCTTTATCATTACAGAGATCAAAATTTCTTCTCAAACTGAATTACTGGATATAAACATTCCTTTCATGCATTATATGCAGCAAGATAACAAAGCAATATTAGATATTTAATACTCAGTATTATCAATTTACATTGAATGCTGTTTATATAATTGATCAATTGTATCTATGCATCAAAGTTAAACAGAGCCTTTAAAGGTTTTTAGAATTGTGATTCAGGTTGTTTCAGATTGCATAAACTGTTTTATTGACAAGATCACTGAATAGTTTGCATTTTTCAAAAAAAAAATCCATAAATACTGATGGAACTTTTATGCCAAAAACAGAAGAAGAAAAAAATAAAATAATAATAATAAATTCATATTCTCATATAAAAGCAAGCTCCTAAAAAGATTTTAGAAAAATCATGATAAACAGCTAGTTTATAACACGTTGACGACCAGTTGTCATTAAATTCAGAAAATGTCACAATATGTCAGGTACTCTCAATCGAAGTAGGCCATCTTGACTTTTAAAAATAAATTGGAGATGTCAAATTTTGATGGATGAAAAAATAAAATAAAAATCTTGGTACCCATGCATGCATAATAAAAAATATGCAATTGTTCTAGACATGACAATGTAAAATGTTTAATTACAAAAAAAAAGATTTTATCCAACCGCACCATCATAAATTTATCCAATCGAAGACGATCAATGCCAGTCCACTCTCTCGTTTCAGTGATGAAGAAAACGTTGACAAAACTCAGTGCATCTTGGAGCTTAGGAAAAGCATGAAGCAAGGAGACCATCTTTTCAGATAACTCTTCCTGAAATAATGATAAATGATAAATATTCATGAGGCTTTGGTTACAAATAACAATTTGGATTTTTTAATTTTTTTTTGGAAATACCTTACTTTTATTTTTTTTAAACAGGAATTGTACATATTTCACTTTAACATAACAGTGCAATTATCAAAATACTGCTTGGTGATGCACTCATTTTATGAAGGACAGAATGGATTAAGTAATAAATATGTGAGATAGCCCAGAGAAATCAGAAATCAAAAGTCACCAATGAACAAAATTGTAATTTTATCGAGTTAAAATTCTCATTAGAGAAATTTTGATCATCCATAATCAGCAGTCATACCCTCTTTTATAACCAAATTTCATGGGACTTGGACATATCTGTATTTTTTTTTTTTTTTAAAATTTTGCCGTGAAATTGTTCTCTTATAAAAAATTCATAATCTATCATTTCGTAACCAACAACGGAAAAATAGTCGTATTTGTTACACAATACAAACAGCACATTCCATTTATTAAGACTCTTGTTCATCAAAGAATTTGAAGATAAAGTTTTGTTATATTTTAAAATATATTTTACATTGTGTTTTGGAATTGGCTTTAAAATATAAATAAATAAATAATTTCGAACATGCACTTATTGCTTTTGAGTTTGATTTTGAAAATGTAAGTGGGTAGGACAGAGAGAGGGAGAGAGTGCTCTTACCGAACAGTCATTTTTACTCATGGATTCGAAGTGTCCAAAGCCAATTATCGTACCAAAAGACTACAAAGCCACACAGAACGTCCCATAGAAAGGGATTACAGTAAAAGGAGAATTAAGGACCCAGAATTGCCAACTTTTCAGAAACAAATTGAGGAAAACTTTTCGTCGGGTGGAAAATTTGGAATTTAAATTAAAATGTGAAAATGATGATGATAGTAGTGTTGATGATGATACAATCGAAATAAAAAAAAATAGCTGCCAGAATCTAAGGGAATGACCCTCTAAAAGAGAGATGGAAGGCCTGACAATCAGTCTCCCGGTGAAATGCCTATCCAAAGAAATTAATTGAATTAGAATCACCCTCCTTGAAAATCGAACAAATTTGTTCGATTTTCCATGCATATGAACTCGACAAGAGTTAAATCCCTTACCTGAATGAGAGGCTTATCCTGCATCCACATGCAATAATGTAACCCTTTCCATAGCTTGATGAAGTCATCGTGGCCCAGCCCCTCTGGGATATAATAAAAAAAAAAATCATAAAACTTTTACTCATTAGTACCATTTTTTTTTTTGAGATCATTTGGTTGGCGTTTTACTTTTTCAGCATTTTGTGCCCAGGATGCATGACAAAAACCTCATCAGCCTCCAACAAAGAAGAAAAGAAACCAGAATGTCATTCACGTTCAAGATTATAACAGACTAAATACCACAAATAAAGCAGACGACCAAACAAAAGAAAAATCCGAGCATTCACTTTTTACAACCACATAACCGAAAACCCCATTGAGAGATACGCCAAAAACAATTCAAACTGCTTCAAAATCCCACCGACAAGAACACAAAACTACAGACGTTCTTTCTTCATTAGAACTATCTTGGAGTAAAATGGGCTGGATGAACTGGTCATCATGGCACCACACCTAAACGATTTCAAGGCCCGACAAAGCTGTAATACAACCAGACCATTGGTTTCTTCAGCGCCTACCATATAGTATAGATACAGACCATACAGTATTGGGGTTATGGTGGCTGAGCTTATATATGTAAGGAAAGCAGCATTTTCTGTATGCAGGGTATCGACACCAAGGCTGCCAGATGACCACGTACATGGCCAATGTGGCCAAAATGGGCTACATAAAGAATTATGTTTATTTTATATTCTCATTTTTTTTTCAAAATCTAGTCGATTTTTAAAATCAAAATGCGCTTTCCGAGGGGTCACCTTCGAAGGTGCAATATGTGGCTTCCTGATTGCCTGTTTTTTTGAGGGCCAAATTTACTGGTCGTCAAAATCAGTTTAAGTTTAGCCCTTTACACAATTGGCGATGGTCGCCATTGGGGCTGCAGATGGTCAGAATTTCGACTTCAAAAGTGATCAAATGAAACAACATATGGCTAAAGACTACATTTTTTTTTATTTCTGTGCATTCATATAAGTATAAAAGAAGAAAAAAAAGCAATAAATAATGCTAAAACTAAATTAGAGGAACAAAACATCATCATACTTCCCGCACTAATAAAATCACCATAATGACCACATCTCATTCCTACTGCCACTACTGTGGCCCCATTATTCGCAGTACTACTACTCTGAATACAGTACTACAACTGCGAATATAAAATATACGCTTTTATACGCTGTCTGGGGATAATGAAAATTCGTTATCCCCAGACACATATTTTAAACTCCGCTCTTTTAAACAATTATCCACATTCCAGATTATGGAATGTTTCCGAATGCACATAGAAATAAGGAAAGTTAATAAAATATCTATAAAAACATAAAATTAACCAACATTAAATCAGTTGTTACTACATATACACAATAATGCGTCGACTTCGAAGTGAGTGTCACGGTCGAATTGTTTCGTCGTCTGCCCTGAAAGTTTTACCAGAATTGACATTGTGGGTTCGAATACTGGTTCCGCCACTTTCTTTTTTTTAAATTCCGTTTTCTTTTTACAGAACGTTGCAAGGGATAAATGTCCCATCCATCCTCCCCCCACCTCTTTTTATTTTTTTTTTTTTGCGAATCTCTTCTTTTCTCCTTTTTGTTTGGCCTTTTGTTTTGTTTCTGAGCATGAATTGCTTAAAATTGTTTTTCTTAAAAAAATAATTATTGTTATTTTTTTTCTCCTCTATCTGACCATTTGGTCGCTCTCTGAATATTTCTGTTTGTTTTCTTTTTAATTATTTATTCTTTTTAGACACTTTTTGAGATCGGAGTGGGGACGAATATGACAATTTGCTAGAAACTAGAAAGGAACCGAGAGAGAGAGAGAGAGAGAGAGAGAGAGAGAGAGAGAGAGAGAGAAAGAGAGAGAGAGAGTTCAAAAACAAAAAAAAAAGAGGTGGGGGGAGGATTGATGGGACATTTATCTCTTGTAACATTCTGTAAAAAGAAGGAATTAAAAAAAAAAAAAAAGTGGCAGAACCAGGATTTGAACCCGCAACGTCAATTCTGGTAATACTTCCAGGGCAGACGACTAAACCATTCAGCCATGACACCCACTTCAAAGTCGACGCATATTGTGTAAGTAACAACTGATTTAATGTTGGTTAATTTTATGTATTTTATTAACTTTCCTAATTTCTATGTGCATTTTGGCTTTGGAAACATTCCATCATATTCTGGTATGTGGATAATTGTTTAAAAGAGCGGAGTTTCAAATTCAAATATGTGTCTGGGAATAACGTAATTTCAGGCAGGTGTGGGGAATAACGAATTTTCAATAATAAGCACTTCTCTTACTCTTACTCTTATCACTATTCACTTCCCAACTTACTCAGCCTAAGCCTAAGTCTTTGGGATTTTTTTTTTCGATCTCTTTGACGCAAACGACTGTTGCATGACTTAAACGACTATTATACGACGTAGACGCAAGTGTCAAAAGTTCATGTGAAGGAAATGGTTTAGGAATGACTGGGACCTGAGACTGGGAGTGTGGCGTGAGTAGTGAGGAGCGCCAGTGCATGCGTGTTGTCAATCAAAATTCATGAGAATTGAATAATGTAAGATTTAGTACCTCCATTTGAAGACCGTACACTGATGTACTTTTTAAGCCTCTTCAAAGCTCTGTCACGGAACTTTTTATCGTTAGAAGCTAACGTCTGAGCAAAATGAACTTCTGCAGAGACTTCCATTGTCAATTCCAGTTCGGTGAGAGAGAAAGTAAAAGTGACATCGAGAAGAGAGTCTTCATTCTAGAGAAGAGCATGGACCGGAAGTGATAAACAATCGTAGTACGATGGTAGAAAAACAAATAGGTTTCGAAAATAATTGAACCAAATATTTATGGTCCAAAATGTATTTTTCTTCCGTTCGTTTGTGCTTCTGTTCAATAGATATCACTTTAAAAAGCATAATATATATAGTTAATTGAACGTCCCCTATATATTTGAGACATATTTTTTCTTCTTCAATGGCTATCAAATTTCATTAATTCCGTTGCTCATCTCCGAGTGAAAGGCAGGTTATCTTTTTTTTTTATTACACGATAGGGAGGATCTTTGATTATTTTTTTCTTAAATCGACTAAGGCAAAATCAAAATTGTCATTCAGCGGGTTGAATATGAAGAAAATGGTTCATTATGTACAATGAAAAGCAGAGGCACAAGGCTAGAAGTTGAAAGAAGTCTGTCTCAAAATACAATACCCGCTTACTATTTAACCAGTTAAATACCGTACTCTCGCAAAATATGTAGCCTATCTAAAAATTTGGTTAAAAAAAACTCGTCCTTCATATATCGATCTTGGCAAAAAATCTCAATTCTGGGACTTTTTTTGGGGGGGGGGGGGACTTTTCGTTTGAAAGCACGTTAAGTGTGTATTGCATCATATAAAAGCGAACTTTTTTCTGTATAATGTACTCAAAGTGCTTTACATCCATGAACATAATATGACAAATTAAATGCGATGCATGCAAAGCGTTCTTGTTTTGTGGGGGTTTTTCGTCAGAGACAATGCTGTTTGTTACAGACCAGACACCTACTCAATTTATACCTTGACTTATTGACTTTCTACTCTTCGCTCCCTGCTGAACACAAGGCCTCAACGAGCGTGCGCCATCTGCTTTTGTCCTTGGCTGTATTCTTGG
The DNA here is from genome assembly GCF_034508935.2 of Berghia stephanieae. Taxonomy (NCBI): domain Eukaryota; kingdom Metazoa; phylum Mollusca; class Gastropoda; order Nudibranchia; family Aeolidiidae; genus Berghia; species Berghia stephanieae. The sequence continues at coordinate 15,956,268 of NC_088373.1, read as the reverse complement.
CAGTCTCCCAAGTGAGGCATGCCCAGCCATCTTTCAGTTCTTTAGGCAGATTTTACTCCCACATTTAAAAAGATTAAATTATACATGGCTTTTAAAAAACAATTTTGGGGAAAGTTTATTTCCGATGCCGAGCAACGGACGCCCAGGCGTTCCTATCCCTTGGGGGTTCTAATCAAGGACTGGCGGGTGATCTACTTACACCTAAATTATGTGAACAATCGTCTCCAATCTGTATTATAAAGGGGAAACGTGTTTGGGATTGTAAACGTCTAGATCGACTATTGTAGTTTTTATATAACTTTATTAACGAGTTAACTGGCGCACTCGGGAAAGACATGCAATTAAAAATTTGGCCAGAAAACTCGTCCTTCAGGTTTTGCAAGATGAGGGTCATTTTAATCGATCGATATTTGAAGGACGACTCTTCGGACCAAATTTGTAAATACTTGCCAATCTGTCAAAATTCAAACCAATAAAAGCTAATTTTATTTATTTATGATATTATTTTATTTAAAATTTAATTGGTAAAAAAAAAAAAATTAGCCAATGCATGAGGCAATCGAGGAGTGGTGATGACGTAGGCCGTAACTCTTTCACTCTGACTGTTCGACGACAGCGTTGAGATCACAGAACAAGGTATGTGGTCGAGATCACGCCAGTCAGTGATCAGTGATCAGCTCGCTTGACTGTGAGGAAGTTAGAGGTAATCTCAAGAGCTTGCTCAGTGATCAACGAAGCACTGTCACCGAGTTTCTTGATCACGGCGTTAATCAAGATTAATAATCAAGATCATTCTGGTGGATCAAGATTTTGACGCTTTGTCGCGTTCCGAGACCCTGCGTGTCTCAATACTCTGGGGAGCTATGCCGGTGGGAGATTTATCCCCTGGCAGGAATAGCCATGCCGGACACGTCAAAGATGAAAGAACAGACTACGATTAACATACAACAGTTCCAAGGAAGGGAACAAAAGATAAAACATCCACCGAGTCAGTATCTCTTAACACTTATGATTTGCGCATTTGCTTTGCCCTGCGACGCGGGTGGAGTTGATAGTGACTGACACCAAGCAAATCAACGCCAAATTATTACTTGAGCTTTTAAAAAAAACATAAGCTTTTAAACGGCACAATGTTTACTAAACGTGTTCAAAGCGCTTTTACGAGGGGTCTCTGGCCAACAGCAACACTTAACACGTAGGACGTGACATGGCACCTGTAAGGCGGACAGAGACAACGCTTTTAACGACCAGATACTCATTTTACACCTGAGTACGGTGAGATAATGTGAGTAAAGAGCCTTTTCCAAGGATTCAACAATGCTCCGATCTAGGCTCGAACCCAGGACCTTCCGATCCTAAAACGAGTGTCATACCACAAGACCGCAATGGAAAACTTCCAAAGTTTCAAACCAAGGCCTCTCTTAGGGTGAATGGAGTTCATCAACAGGTCAACACGATCTAGGAGAACGCTGAAAAAAAAAAAGAAAAAGAAAAAAAAAACCCAACAAAACTACAGTAATCGTAAGCAATGGTTGTCAACTTGTCTAGAGAGGGGCCACTTTATAATATACCCACTGAATGGCGCAAATTATAGCCCGATAGTCGTAACTCCCGGACTCGAAAACTGCAGCGGCATGCACCTACCCCCCCCCCCCCCCCTCCACGCTCAAATTAATTAATTAATTTCGATGTGATGCGAAGCCCGTGTTTTTCTGTCGAACAGGTGAAGTGCGGTGCCATAAGAGCCCATCCCAAACGATCTGGTGGTACAGTACCTACTTTGCTTTCCTTTTGAGGAACCAGGGATGGAGGAACAAGGTTACATTGTCTGAAACCATTATACTTGAGGGGGGGGGGGGGGGGGGGGAGAGAGAGAGAGAGAGAGAGAGAGAGAGAGAGAGAGAGAGAGATAGATAGAGAGAGAGAGAGAGAGAGAGAGAGAGAGAGAGAGAGAGAGAGAGAGAGAGAGAGAGAGAGCTGACCGAACTTGCTCCATTGAAACGCATATCTCATAACGATATTATTAGCTCTTATCCACAAATTTCAATATAATATTATTATTGATAAAAGCTGGCTTCCAAGAAATGCATCTAAATTAAAGTAATATGAAATGTACAATAAGTGGATATAATCATTGAGTTAGACTGGACAAGAACATAAAGGAGAAAAACCAGTGACCTAGAGAAAAACTGATATCTATTAATAAAAAACAATAAATGATCATTCTCAGAAAAATAAAGGTTACCAACATGGTTCTCCAAGCTGACACAGAAAAAAAATGGGATCTAAATCACCATAAATAAATAAATAAAATAACATTCCTTTTATTCGTCCCATAGGGGTAATTAGTCTCTAGGGTCTATTTCAAGGGAAGACTGGAATAACATAGGTGTCAGCAGCAGTGCAGCGCCACAAATTGAGCTAGGACAAGGTGACTTGCTCAAGGCCACACAACTCAGCGGCGGGTGATCGAACTCGGTACTTTTCGGGTACGAAGCAAAGACCGTACCGCTGAGCCACGCTGCCCACATATGCGGTCTTCAATTGCTCCTCTCCATTTACCAAGAATCATAATATAGACAGAATAGAAATAAGAGAAAAGCCAATGATTTAACAGAAGCTATCCTGATTGTAGCCGAAGCCAAACAAAGTATACCAAGAAGTGCTCGAAAAGATTATCTTTCTCTGTGGATTGAGGAACTGGAAAATATAAATCAACACATCACAGAAATAAGGGATATTGTAGAGAAAGAACCAACAAACGAAAACATGAAAGCGAATAAAGAGGCTTAACCATCTCCTTACCAACTACAGGAAAATCGTCACATTTGTTACGATACAATGGACATGTTTCTTAGTCAGATTTGTTTTGTACATTAAATCATTTAATGAAAAATCTTTGTTTTATATAAAGCTTCTTTTGTTGCACAAAAACGATGCATATCTAGTATGTACGTATTTCTAATGAATTTGAGTGTAAAAAGTCAAGTTATGTGACGGGTAGGTATAACATTTCTGGAAAAATCGTGAATATAGTCGGTGAGGAGAGAGTTAAGATAAATTCAAAAGAGAATCAATGAGCATTATCAGGAGAGCATGGCAAGAAAAGACTGCAAATTTGAACATGGATAAGAATGGTAAAAAACTTTGGAGTTTGATCAAAATTCTGAATAGAGAACCAATAGTCTCTTCTCCACCTATACTTGAATCAAAGGTCAATCATAGGAAGACCTTTGAGGTACTACCGCAAACTCGGGGACCCAAATAATTTTGGGGTTTTAAGAGGGGGGAAACTTTAAAAAAAAATAATTTGGGGGGTTTGGGAGGGGGGAAACTTTTTTTTTTTTAAAGTCTCTCCCCTCCCAAACCCCCTACTAGACTTTAAAAAAAAAAAAAAGTTTCCCCCCTCCCAAACCCCCAAAATTATTTGGGTCCCCGAGTTTGCGGTAGTACCTCAACGGTCTTCCTATGACTGCCAAATTTACAGCAAACATCCTCGCGGAACACTATTTGGACGCGATGTAAACATTGACAGCAACAATCTGGGCCGATGTGGAACAAGCTTTCGACAACGTCTGGAAGCCTCCCATAAAACGTTAAACTGGATAAAGAGCTTCCTTACAAAGTGTAAAGCAATAAATACAAAGAATCCGAAGTAAACCAACATCAAGGAGTACCACAAAGGGGTGTCTTGTCTCCAACACTATTAATTTCTTCTTTTTTTTTTTCTTTCAATGGCATTTCCAACGCATTGCACAGAGAAGTTCAATAAATGTCAATCCATGCAGATGGCAGTAGCTTAGTACAGAATATTGGAGTTGCAAAAGAACGGCTGTAGATAACATTGAACAATTCATTTGGTTACGTCATATTGAAAAACACATTTTAACGTGTTGAATAAAAGCTTCAATTCAATTCATAAGACAATAAATGATGTTGATGTGTCGGGTTTCTCCTTTGTCAACAAAGTAGACGACAGGTAAGACATAAAAGACAAGTATTTGGTTTGGTCTTTGGTGCACAGGTGAAAATCTGACATATCAAATTATGGTTGACAATTTTACAAAGAAAAGCATTGTGTTCGATATTAAGTTATTCTCACATACAAATTTGTTGAAAAGAACCACTACAACATGGCGACTTCATGTTTCCGTTTCATATGTTTACAGGGTGAAGATGTTGCTAGGGCCAAGTGCTTTGTAAGAAGTAAACCCCGATATGATTGGTCCGAATCGTCCATCAAACCAATCAGAGGGCGTTTTACATCTTTAAGTACAGAACTTCGCTAGAAGACCCTGTATTGTTTCACAAGATGGATTAGATTTGTGTTTCACAAACGTAGGTTGATTAGATAATTTAGCTGAAGTTTATTTTAAGCTCATTTTGTCGTAGTTGCAAGATGTTAACTATATATTTTTATCCCTGAACCGAATTTCCTTGTCTGAGATGCCCTTTACACATTTGAGGAACTTCAACGTCTAGAGACTAGCTGACTAGAGAAGAGATACTTCTACTTCCAACTCTTCTCTCTTACTCACTACTCACTTACTCTTGATTGTCCGTAGCTAGTAGAGTTCTAGTTCTATCTACAAAAGTGCGTGAATCTCGAGAACATTCATCCTGAATTAATCCTACATTATAATACTATTTTCTTTTTCTTTTAAAATTACAACTACAACCATCACATACATGCTTTAAATTTAAAGGTTTGAAAATATTTAGACTTCCAGACTCTAACAACGTTCTTTTCTTCTGTTTTGACAAGCATAAAACTTTTTAAAAAAATCTTTGCTCTGACTGGTTAACCGAAAACCGTTTGTATTAGAGGGATACTTTAACTTAATTAACTTAGTACCTTAATAACTTAGTCTACAATACAGAGATAACTAAATTAACATTGATAAAAATAGACAGTAATTCGAGCGTGATTTTATATATATATATAAAGATATTCAAGTGCTTTTTAATTTGGTGTAGAGTCAAAACTTATAAAAGGCATTTTATTGTTAGTATTGAGAAGATAATATAAAAACTATATATCTTCTTATTACTGCGCTTTGTCGTTTAGAGCTGTGAATATGTTAAAATGCAAGAGCATACAATTAATGATAACTAGAGGTCTAGATCATTTTCAGTTCATCATTATTTTATGGTATATTCATGTTCTAACATCTTTCCCCAGTAACCATGGCGTCTTCATACAAAAGTCAATCAAAAAGTCGGGGGTCACCCCGAACAGACACTCTGTCCCCTGTACAGCAAGGGAAGTCACTCAAAGCTGGCACAAGACCCGATGGATTTCCTGTACTTCCCCCAATCAGAAAACCTGAAAATCCTCGGGTTGATCCATATGCCAATAGTAAACTTATGACATTTAGACTGGCTGACCACAAAAGGGACCTCCTCATTAAAATTCTGTAAGTTGAAAATTTTCTGATTTTTAGAATATTTTGGTTTACATTTGTACTTATTAATATTTTTCTTCTTTTTCTTCCTTTTAATTTTGCTGTTGTTGTTGTTGTTGTTTTATACTCTTTATTCCTTATGACTATTACCTACATAGCTATTTCCAATAATGCACAGTTGGTTTTAAAACACTTTCCGCAGTTTCACTTGATTATAATGATTTACTGCATTGATATATACTTGTTTGCTACTTGATCTTCGACAATATAATCCCTGTTTTATTATCCACACCATGCGATTAGAAAATTTATTCTAAAGTGTGCGCTTCTTTGCCACAGGCAAATTTAAGAAAATATAAAAAATGAAAGAAAAACTAGTCTTTAACCTTGACCTCATCAACAAGCATTACCATAAATAAAACAAAAAGTAATTTTTAAAAATTAGATGGTTGAATGGGATCGAGGTAAAAAGAAAAAAGTATTGACAGAACCCGATGATGTTGTATTACTAAGTGTAGGTAAAGTGGTTTGTAGCATTATTACTATCATTAATCTGTAATAGTGGCATTTGGTTCAAGCACATAATATGTGACCCACCGTCTCAAAGTGGTATTTTATCGGGATGAATTGGACCCTGAATAGTGAATTTAGAATGAAAATGATATGACTATGTGGTCTTGTGGTATGACATTCGCTTTCGGATTGGAAGGTCCTGGATTTGAGCCTCGCTCGGTACATAGTTGAGTCCTTGGAAAAGGCTCTTTACTCACATTCTCTCACTGTACCCAGGTGTAAAATGAGTACCTGGCCATAAATAGCGTTGTCTCTGTCCGAAAAAATTTATAATATTGCCTTACAGACGTCATGTCTTGTCCTAAATGTTAAATATTGCTGTTTGATAGGGACCCCTTGTAAAGCGCTTTGGGCACGTATAGTGGATACTGCACTATATAAAAAATCTCAATTTGAAAAAAAAAGCTCATATTTATGTCTATCTATTCAAGAGACGATGGCTCACATATTGTGCCTACAATGTAGTGTACTGAATGTTGTAAAATTGAAAATTACACAGTCGATTCAAATTCATGCATTGAGTTTTCAAGCCCTCTCTTATGTGTTCTTTTACACGCTGAAAGTCAAAATATGTAGTTGTACTAAATACACCATAAACTATTTATTGCATTGGATGCAATGCAGGAAAAAAGATGCACAGAAGGTGGCAGCTGATGGGGAATTCGACTACAGACAACACAAAGATGACCCAAAACCTCATGAACCATCAATGCCTGACGAGGTATGGTAGAAATTGTTTGGATATTTAAAAAGAAAATAATAATTAAAATAAAAATATTTCAGATGTGCATCTTACCTTTACTGGTTTTGCACTTTAATTAACTGTTAAAAATTGGCTCTCAAAAATAAAAATGAGAGAGAGAGAGAGAGAGAGAGAGAGAGAGAGAGAGAGAGAGAGAGAGAGAGAGAGAGAGAGAGAGAGAGAGAGAGAGAGAGAGAGAGAGAGGAGGAGAGGGAGAGAGAGAGAGAGGAGAGAGGAGAGGGAGAGAGAGAGAGGGGAGAGAGAGAGAGAGAGAGAGAGAGAGAGAGAGAGAGAGAGAGAGAGAGAGAGAGAGAGAGAGAGAGAGAGAGAGAGAGGAGAGAGAGAGAGAGAGAGAGGAGAGAGAGAGAGAGGGGAGGAGAGAGAGAGAGAGAGAGAGAGAGAGAGAGGAGAGAGTGGGGGGGGGGGGGGGGGATATAAAAATAGATTATGATCAGACAAAATAAAATTAACTTATTTCTTCTCTCCCTTCAAAAGATGATGAGCAAAGACAGACGTATACAGGTAAGAAAACTTCTTAATGGATAATCAGATAATTCAGAGCAATACAGTTCTCAAATTTATACCAACCTTTCATTCCGATCAATACCATTAAGTGACACATTGACAAAGATGTTTTTTTTTCTCAGTTCTATAACTTATCTCCTTTTTCTTCTTCTTTCCAAGATTCATATAAATTTACTATTTATATTAGGTAAGTAATGAACGATATTGACTACAGTTAATCCTCTAACCAACCATTCTCCTAGTTAATAAATCCTTCTTTATGTGTAATAAATACAATGTGAAATTGAATGTAAGCTTCAATTTAATATACAAAAAGAGATAAAAATGGATGTTTCGGGTTTCCCTTTTATCAACAAAACAGGATGAATGAAACACTACTGACGAATGAGATAATGTGGTTGTGGCGTTATTAAGATGAATAAATAAAACATTGATGGGCAGGAAATAGTATGGTCCTTTGTATGGAAGCACGAATTAAAATAGAGTCCATTAATGTTTTTGTTTATTCATTTTAACAACGTCATTACCACATTATCTCATTCGTCTGTAGTGTTTCATTCATCCTGTTTTGTTGATAAAGGGGAAACCTGAAACGTTCATTTTTATCTGTTTTCGTATATTGAATTGAAGCTTACATTCAATTTCACATTGTTATTTATTTCTTTGAGCTCAGAGCAGCACCATTTACATTATCCTTTATGTGTAGAACGATTTGATAGCAAAATAACTATTCTTCAATATGTCTTCTACTTTAAAATCCTGATACAGCTCAACTACCGATTCCTGAAAGGCTGTGTGGAATCTGGCCCAGTCGAGGCCATGCAACAAACATGGGCAGACCGCATTATGCGGATGGTTCCAGAACACCTTAGATCCAGCAAAGTCCTGGCAGAACTCATGGATGATCTTTTCACAGAGATTAGAACAAACTTTGAGTCCAGCATGAGAAAGTCAATGGGTGAGAATTTACTTTTTTAAAAATTTAAAAATTTGACTTTTTACATCTTTCTTTCTTCCCTTTTAAACCATTTGAAAAAGACTTTCTTAAACTATGAAGAAGGAGAAGAAGAAGAAGTAAAAGAGGAAGAAGAATAAGGAGAAGAAGAAGAAGAAGTAAGAAGAAGAAGAAGAAGAAGAAGAAGAAGAAGAAGAAGAAGAAGAAGAAGAAGAAGAAGAAGAAGAAGAAGAAGAAGAAGAAGAAGAAGAAGAAGAAGAAGAAGAAGAAGAAGAAGAAGAAGAAGAAGAAGAAGAAGAAGAAGAAGAAGATGGAGAACAACAGAAATAACAACCAAAACAACAACAACAACAACAACAACAACAACAGCAACAACAACAACAACAACAACAACAACAACAACAACAACAACAACAACAACAACAACAACAATAGCAACAGTTACATTAGCAAAAATTAAAAAAAAAGCTATATCCAATGACAGCAATTATATTTGTCGCTTTTCCTTCCCAGTTCAACATGTCTTGATAAAACCAGAGGTCAAAGGTCTAGAGCATGAAAGGGCTGGGCCTCCTCCAGCAGAACCACTGTAAGTTTATTTTCTTTGTTTTTTCTTTTAAATTTTTTTTTGTAACTCTTTATTTGATTCAATCTCAGCAAACTCCTATTGCGCAGTGTTTTTACAAAAAAAGATTCAAGTTATTTTCCATTTTCTTCATGATATTTAATGGATTGTAGGAAAGAGTAGAGGCGGAGTGGCTGAATGGATAATGCATTGCACTTTGACCTGGGAGACCCTTTTTTACGAGCCCTACCAAAGGCGTTTCTTATTTTCCTTGAGCAAGACATTTAGTCCTTATTATTCACTTTTTGCAGGCATTGAATGGGGCTACTGCCTGGGTTATCTCTGTGTTTTCTTACGATAGACCTTAAAGAAATATTATCTCTCCTGGGGATGAATCGTGGGAATTTTATTTTTCAATTAAAATTTTTTTTTTCTAAATTTTAATATTATTTTTATGATTTTAAAACTTGTTTATCATTTTTTATTTTATTATTATTGAAACTTTGGGGCCTCCATGTAAAGATCTAAGTTCTGGTAAAGTCAAATTTAATTAATTATTTAACAAGCTTTTGATTTTATTTGTTTGTTTATTTAAATTTAATTGATTATTTAACAAGCTTTTGCTTTTATTTGTTTGTTTATTTAAATTTAATTAATTATTTAACAAGCTTTTGTTTTTATTTGTTTGTTTATTTAAATTTAATTAATTATTTAACAAGCTTTTGCTTTTATTTGTTTGTTTATTTGTTGAAATATGTGTTAAAGTTACCAAATTCGTTTAATCATTCCTCTCCACACTCCTCTTAACCCCCTCCTCCCCCCTCCCCCCCCACCTCCTCCTGGTGTCTCATTGTGTAGGGGTCTGGACTATTCTAAACCTTGGCATGAGAGGTACCAGGAAAACCAAGTTACAATGGCACAGCGATTATTCGTCCTACACCCATCGCACCAAACTGTCTTACAAATGTGTCAAGCTGCCCTGGGTAACATGATCCTGGTAGATGTGGGACAATATCGGTAAGGATTGGTTGGTACCAGTGGTGGTGATAGATTTAATGATGGTGTAATAATATATGATTGGGGGTCCTAATAGCTCCGTTGGTAGAGCACTCGCTTCACATGTCAAGGGACCAAGATCGATCCCAGATGCAATGGAGTTTTTTCCCCGACCACTCTGTTCACACAGTAGTAAATGGGTAATTGGGCCTATTTGGAGAGAGAAAGTACTTTGCGATAGACTAGTGTCCTTTCCTAAGGGTAGCAAGTAATTACTATTGTCCATTTCACAATATAGTAACCGGGATAAACTCCAGCTCCATGGGCCTTGTGGCCCCCCGAAGGACTACTACTACTTAATTAGTACACGGTTACTTCAGCGTTTGGTGATGCTGATGTTGTTGGTTGTGTTTTTTGGATGGGGTGGTTGGGTGGTGGTTCTGGTGGAGGTAGTGGTTTTGGTAGAAGTCATGGTTGTGTTAGAGGTTGTGGACATGTTGGAGGTGGTTAAGGGCTATGAAGATTGTGGGTATGAAGCAGTTCTTTTAGAAATAATGCGTTTTATGATTTTAAAAAAAAAAAGAGCTTTTATATAGCGCAATATTCACTAAATGTGTTAAAAGCGCTTTACAAGGGGTCCCTGACCAACAACAGCACGTAACATGTAGAACAAAACATGACGCCTGTTAGGGGATATTACAATTTTTTTCTGACAGAGACAACGTAGAAAGTAGAGAGTACTGTCAAAGGAAGTTGAAAATATCATGTTGTTGCAAGCAGTGTTCATTAGAATGCACACCGGCAGTTGTTGCACAGATCAAGACAAAGATCTTAACAAGTGTGTATGAAACAGTGCCTGACAAAGCAAGAAAGAAAAATACAAGGAAAAAAAAACGATCCTCAAAAACATGAAAATATTTTTTTGGGATGTTTATTTTTCTTCACACACAATACCCCACTTAACTCAGATGTGAATCAATTCTTGGCTGTAGGCAGTGGTATTTATTGTAAGAGTACTAGTACAAAAAGGATGTCTTACTGGCAACCTGCCCTGTATGAAATGGAAAGCTGGTTCCGTATTGCTTGCTGAGAGAATAAATGAAGAATGGATAAGGGTACTGAGCATGGTGAACTTGTAGAAATGCACTTTACAAATCGTTATAGTTTTAAAAGTAAGGGAATTCTTTTTGATTTTGTTATATTTTATATTTTAATACACCTGCAGTCCACGTGTTTACCTCTCTTTACATTTACTCTTCCCACAGTAACAACGGTCCCATGGAATTTGAAAGTATTAAGAATAACGTCATTTTGGATTTAGAGAATGCTGAGAGCAAACTCATGAACAGGTGAGATTGGATTTAAGCTTTTGATGTAAAAAATGAATAAAATCCATTCGTTTTTTTGATAAATTAAATTATGACCCATCGTATTTTGTTAGAACGAACCATAATGTTAAAAGCCGAATTAAATGTTAAACTGGTCAAAAATATAAATCGTTGGCATTAGCACCCTAAAATAATATGGTATCCATTCTCCTCAATAAAACATACAAACTCAACACAAGTCGGATATTTCTGGCTATAAAAAAATTCAATTTTCAACATCTTGATCATCCCGACTCCATACCGTTTTGAGGCAAAGGGTCACAATTATCCAAAAAAAAAAAAAAGGAATGAATTAATAGAAAGATTATAAGATTTACAGAACATGAGCATTTTTTTTTTTTCATTTTAAGGAACTTGATTTTTGTATTTGAGCTTTTTTTTTTATATAGCGCACTATCCACTCAATGTGATCAAAATGCTTTCCAAGGCTGTGTTTACCCTGACATTATTCTATATTTAGATGATGAATCACTTTTATTCCTCTAATTTCTCATCATTTCACAGTTGGCATCCTGGTGTGATAAATGTCTTCACAGACAAAAACAATTTCACAGACATTCGGTCAGAGGATATGGAAGATTTTTACAACAGCGTTTCTACACTCATTTCAAATCAGGTACGACTAATAATGGACACTTAACTTGGCAATCCAATTTGTATATTTATAAGAAAGATTAAACCGTTAAACTCAGTATTATTTCATTGTTTTGAATTGTTAAATGGGGGAAGAAGGGAAGGAAGGTGTTGAGGTTAGTGAGGGTATAAGGTAAGTTAGATGACTTGATACAAGCCCCGCTTTCTTTTTTTTTTTCTTTACTTTTATCTTTACCTTAGACAAGAATGAATGAATATGGCTGAACAGTCTCTATGGACGCTTGCCATGAATGTGTGTGTCACTTCGAGTTTGTCAGTCTGTTTCTATTATACAGTTAATAATTTGCCTCCATAAATCTCTGTCCAGTGCACATTTTAATGTTCTTAGCTTTAGAATGTCATCATGTGTGTTAAGGTACTGAGGCAGTTGGATGTTTCTTTGTGTTGTTGAAATCAGTTCTTCGGTTGTTGTTTCTAAATGTATTCGATATTTTTTGAGATCTTGATTCAATGTTGTTGGAAGTGAAGTTGGTGTACGCCCTCTGTATTTGGCTCTGTATTTAGACAAGAGTGGAGACTTGATGATTTTGCCATAATATTCAGAAAGGAAATATTGTTATAAACCACACATTACTTTTTGTATTAGAGACATTGTTACACGATGATGTATCGTTATGCCAAAAAATGGTGTGTTGTCAAGAAGATAACAATTTCTGACCCAATCCTATCTGCGCAGTTGAAAGACCTCCTGGTGCGAACCATCGATGCTTATGCCAGATTATTTGAGGAGGAAAACCACCTGGAACTCCCCATTCTCAAGATGGAACTTACCTTTGACGACGAAAAGATGCAGTTCTACCCTCCTGTAGAAGATCTGGAGGAGACGGTACTCTTTGTTGTCAACCAGATTTGCAAGACGATGCAGCAGGTGAGAGATTGTACTGATTAAAATTTTTTTTTTTTAAATTGAACTTTTAACAGCGCATTATCCACTAAATGTGTTCAAAGTGCTTTACAAGGGGTCTCTGGCCAACAGCATCATTTAACATGTAGGACGGGACATGACGCCTGTTAGGCGATGTTACAATTATTTTCAGACAAAGACAACGTCGTAAATGACCAGGTACTCATTTTACATCTGAGTATGGTGAGAGAATGTGAGTAAAGAGTCTTTTCCAAGGACTCAACTATGCGCCAAGCGAGGCTCGAACCCAGGACCTTCTGATTACCTGGAGTATGCTAGATATGTTCTAACTTTCTGAACTTTAGGTGATCTTAAATTATATACAATGATAGATAGCATGCTCTTGGAATCTACATCAGTGCCCTATTTATACCATTCCCCTTTGTCTTACTTTTCTTATATGCTTTTAATTTTAAATCTTAAAATATTTTTTTTCCATCCCATATTCTACTATTTTTTTTACGAGTGCTGAAATGGTGTTTTTAAAAATTTGTGTAAACCAAAACTCAGTCTAACTCTTGCTACTGTCTCTGATAAGAAACAAAACAAAATCAAAACAACTCAGTTCCTGACTGTTGTGAATGAAAGTTATTGTATTCAAATATCGTAACTTTTATCGTCCATCTAATGTCGTATCGTTCACAACTAGCGTCTGTTCTACTGACTACCTTGTTGGGAGTCATTTTGTATCCAACGGTCATCCTGTACACGTGTATCTTATGCTACATTGTTTAATAAATGTTCATTTCTGTGACAATTTGGTTTGTTGGTTCTTGGAATAATACGTCTTATCAATTAATGATCTAAGAACATGACACTGACTAATCATGAGATTTGAGTAATCACAAGGGACTTTTTTTGTTTTTTTATTTCATTTTATTTTTCACTTTCTTTCATTCAAGGTGCCAACCATTCATTCGTGGCTAGGGGGAGGCAACTCTGTATCCGATGCCAAAGTCGCCCCTCACATTTTGGATGATTACGTCAAGAAATTGAAGGAGGCTGTCAGCCGTCTGTTTGAAGGGCCCAAGAAACATCTAGAATCATTTGGTATGTTGGGTTGATTTTATCACCTTGAGCAAAAGTGTACATATATATTCAATAGTTCAATCATTTATATAAAAAAAATGAGTCTGAAAGACAAACTCACTATTCATTTCCTTTACGGTGATGTAGTCTTTTGTGAAGGGGGTCTCGATAGATAAGTTGGTAGCACTCGCTTTACACGCAAAGGGATTGAGATCAATCCAGGGTATAGTCAAGAATTTTTCTAACCCCCTGTCCAATCAGCAATGATTGAAGAGTTGGGTCTGTTAGATATGTATATATATATATATATATATATATATATATATATATATATATATATATATATATATATATATATATATATATATATATATAAAATATATATATATATA
>NC_088373.1:15914640-15932140 GCF_034508935.2 Berghia stephanieae | reverse complement strand
TCTCTCTATCTCTCACTCTCTCTTTCTCTCCTTCTCTCTTCCCTGTGAGGAAATCTTTTTTAATGGTCTATGTCTAAAAAGACTAAGACAAGTCAGGTGCCAGACACATCGCCACAAAGAGGAGCATTTTAAAAATAAATTTTAAAGTGAGCTTTATATAGCGCAATATCCACTAAATGTGCTAAAAGCGCTTTACAAGGGGTCCCTGGTCAACAGTAACATTTAACATGTAGGATGGGACATGACGCCTGTTAGGTGATATTCCAATTTTTCGGACAAAGACAACGCTGGTAACGGCCAGGTACTCATTTTACACCTGAGTACGGTGAGAGAATGTGAGTAAAGAGCCTTCTCCAAGGACTCAACTATGCCCGGAATGCGAGGCTCGAACCCAGGACCTTCCGATCTGAAAGCGAGTGTCATACCACTAGACCACATAGCCGCACATTTGATGTCCTGCAGGCCATATGAACCTTTTCCAGACTATGATACCAAGAGGGACCAATGCGAGAAAAGAAAAAAACAGATACTTCTCCTCCCACCCCTCCCACCTATTTCCCAAAAAGTACAATTTTAATTCAGCTTCAATTATGAGTAAGTGGAAGTGTTATTTTTAAATGTTATGATCCATGGAACCTAAATCAGGCTTCAATGTTGTAGTGCTACAAAATTAGTAGGGACTGAATTTTTTGCTCAAGAAAAGAAAAAAAAAAAGATGCCATCAGCAGGGTTCAACCTCAAGTCCTGTTGGTGTAAGTGTACTTACTGTCTTATTAACTGGGCCATCTCACCGTCCATCATGTCATTATCATTATAATATCAGGCAGCCCCAGAGACCAGCGATCACATCGTCCTCCACTGTCCAGTCACTAAACTTGAAGGTGGCTACGAAACCGTCCTGAGGGCGGAGGAAGACTTTAGAAGCTGGGTTGACAAAATAAATTTGGAGGTGTAGCCATACGCTACTACTACTACTACTACTACTATTATTATTATTATTTCAATAATTTTTTTATTTTTTCAAAACGCACCCAGGAGTGGGAAGACAAACTGATGCACACACAAGAGTGCATAGACGAATGGCTCAAGGTGCAAGCTCAATGGCTCTACCTGGAGCCCATTTTCTCCTCCGAGGACATCATGCAACAGATGCCAGAGGAAGGAAGGCTCTTCCAGATGGTTGACAGGAACTGGAAGGATGTGATGAAGAACACGACCAAAGATCCCAGGGTGAGCTGTTACAAAAGTTTGTTGTCATATCATTTTGACAAAAGAAAAAAAAAAAGATATTGATATTGAAATAAATAAAAATAAATAAGATAAATAAAATTTCTTTAATTTATCCCATTGTGAAAATTTTCTTTATGGTCTATTCCAATGGAAGACTGGAATGACCCAGGCATCAGCCGCAGTGCAGCGCCACAAACTGAGCTCGGGTGAAGTGACTTGCTCAAGGCTACACAGCGCTGCAAGTATACGAACTCTGTACCTTTCGGATATGAAGCAAAGACTTTACCACTAAGCCATGCTGCCCCTCTTATGAAAGACTATGGATGGATTTTGTTTCCTTTAATTAATTTTTTTTCTGGGTTGATTAAGAAAATGAAATTTAACATCTGAAAATCTGGCACGAAATGAAAGAAATAGATGGAATCTCAAAGTGTTGTTAGATTCTAACAGTTAGAATGTGGATAAATAAATATCAAATTTCTACTCACGATTTTGTCAGGTTAAGAAGCTTTTACTGCTATTTATTTGTTGCTTATTTATTATGTTTTTTTGCCATTTGTTATTATTTAAACCAAAGACACCGATAAAACCTAATCATTTCTTTATTTTTGTTTTTATTGGGAAACTTAGTAATTATGTTTTTTTTTTAAATTTAAAAATTTATGAACATCAACTTTTCTCTTATACAACGAACAGGTATTTTCAATTCACTTATTTCAGCTATTGATGTACAGCCAATTATTCACAAATTATTCTCATGGATTGTTCAAGGTTAACCAAAAATGTCTTTTCATGATTTCCCTTTTAAACAATTTCCACCTAAGAGTTTTGTAAAAATTTTAATTGATTTTTTGACTTTCTCTCGTGTAGGTTTTGAATGCGTGTAACATCCAAGGATTGCTGGAGAAGCTGGTTGATTCTAACGGTCTTCTAGATAAGATCAACAAGGGGCTGAACGCTTACCTAGAAAAGAAACGTCTTTTCTTCCCAAGGTAGGTCACTCTCTTTTTTCTCACCTTGGTTTTGCTGTACCATATGAAATATTCAACATTTTTATTGCCTTTTTTTGTGCTTTATGTCAATATTGCTTGAGTAAAGGTTTAAATATGATTATTCTTATTTTCTCAATTTTTCTTCTCCTCAACTTGATGTTTTGCTAAAACTACTAAACTTTCTGTATCATGATCTTTTTTTTAAATACCAATCTTCTCTTGAGTAAATTGCTTTGATGTCATAACTTATCTTATCTTATTGTATTATATTTAACGTCGAATATAGGACTTATCTTATAAATGTCTTATACAATAAGTTATAATTTCAATATCTCAAATAGCATGTTATGTATCATTTACAAATAGTTTTTACACATATTTGATTGTAAAGAAAAAATATATCAATGCTGCAATGTAAAGGCAAGGGTGTCTGGATAGCTCAGTTGGTAGAGCACTCGCTTCAAGCAAAAGGACTGAGATCGATCCTGGGTGCAGTTGAAATTTTTTCTGGCCCCCCTGTCCACCCACAAGTGATTGAATAACTGGGTCTATTAGATCTGGTGGAAAATGCTTTGCGATAGACTCGTGTCCTATCCAAAAGGTAGCAAGCAATTGCTATTGTCCGTTTCATGCTACAGAAACGGGGATAAACTCCGGCTCCACAAGCCTGGTGACTTGGACAGACTAAATAATGTAAAGGCAAGAATAACTATGATAGACCATCTTTATATCTTCATCATCATTCCCAGGTTCTTCTTCTTGTCAAACGACGAAATGTTGGAGATTTTGTCAGAGACCAAGGATCCCACTCGAGTCCAGCCTCATCTCAAGAAATGTTTCGAAGGTATCGTAACGACTCAGCTCAGACTTTGTTAATTCAATTTATTAATTATCAATTATATGGTAAATTTAAAACAAATACATAAAACGACCTGCTAGGACGGAGTTATTTCACTAACTAACCTAATACAAAACAATCGTCTTACGATGTTTCTAAGTAACAAAAAGTGCTAATACGTCCGCGCAGACAACATTCACACTCACATGCAAAACATGCACAACACAAAATGCGTACCTCTAGAAAGAACACTAACATAATTAAATACAGCCGAACAACTATCTACATTCACACACATCCAAACAACTCCAATATGTTACAGCGAATGACATAATCAGATGGTGAAAAGGTTTGAACTGAGATATTGCCACGTTTAGCTAGAAGGTCAATTTTTATCAAAAATGAGTTCTTGTCATAAATTATTAAATCAACCCTTTTCGTACATCTTCGAGAAATATCAAAGCTTAATTTCACTTCTAAATATTTTTTACAGCTAGTCAAGTTGAAAAAGTATGAAGTTTGAGAAAAGTTGCTGGATACCTTTCCCATACATCTGACCATAACTTCATGAAAAATCTTCCAATTTACTTCAAATATAGAGTAAAATGCCCTTTGTGAGCATATTCTTTCAGAAAATGCAAAAGAACGCAAATCCAAAATTTTCACCTTCCGACTGATTATGTCATGCACTTACACATATGTGACCCCTCGCCTCAAAACGGTATTAAGTCGGGATTGTTAAGATGCTGAAAATTGAATTTATAGCCAGAAATATCAGACGGGTTGTTTTTAAATGTTTTATTGAGGGTAATGAATATCATATTTCAGGGTACAAGTACCAATACATCAAAATTTCGACCAGTTTAGCATTAAACTTTGAGGTTTTGAGTATCTGGTTCTTCCCGGTATAATACCATTTTGAGACGATGGGTCACATATATTACAATACAATGTTACAGGTATCGCCAAGCTGGAGTTTGACAAAGCCCTGGATATTCACTCGATGTTCAGTAGTGAAGGAGAGAAGATCAAGCTGTCTCAGGTTATATCCACATCGGAGGCTAGAGGAGCCGTGGAGAAATGGTTGCTGCAAGTCCAGGATATCATGTTGATGTCCATAAGGGATGTCATTGAAAGAGCTGTGGAGGTATGTTGAAGGGCTAGTTCTGAAACGTTTTTTTTTTTGTCGCTGTTGTTGTTATGAGTCCCATTCTGAGTGGTGCAAAGTTGAGTCCTTAGAAAAGGCTCTTTACTCACCTTCTGTTATTGTAGGATTGTGTACAATGAGTACCTGGTAGTTAACTTGTGAACTGCCAAACTCTGGAAAAATACGTATTAAATATTTTGGCCAGAAAACTCGTCCTTCAAATATCGATCGATTCAAATGGCCCTCATCATGAACAACACTCTCAAACCCGGGAACTTTGCAAAGTCCCAGGTTTGAGAGTTTTTGAGATCAAGATGAGGGTAATTTAAATCGATCGATATTTGAAGGACAAATTTTCTGGCCAAATGTTTAATGATTTCAGTAAAATTCAGGTTTTATTGTGGGCATTTTCTTGTTTTAAATATTATTATTCCTTTTTTTTTCTCTTCATGATCCATCTGTTTCCCCACACCCCCTCCATCTCGTCTGTCTCATCCTCCTCCTCCTCTTCCTCTTCCTCCTCCTCTTGCTCCTCCTCCTCTACCGCCTGCTCATCCTTTTCCTCCTATTCATCATCATCATCATCATCATCATCATCATCATCATCATCATCATCATCATCATCATCATCATCATCACCATCATCATCGTCATCATCATCATCATCATCATCATCATCATCATCATCATCATCATCATCATCATCATTATCATCATCATCATTATCATCATCATCATTATCATCATCATCATTATCATCATCATCATTATCATCATCATCATCATCATCATCATCATCATCATCATCATCATCATCATCATCATCATCACCATCTACTACAAATCCTAACTAAAAAACTCCACTCTCCTCACCTCTGGCAGCCGAGGCTGGAGCCTAAATTTGGAAAGGTTAACAACTGTTCTCATATTCATTCATTCACTCCTTTCACACCGTCAAAGCCAATCACATTGCTTTATCCATTGATATTAAAAAAAATATTTATCACATGCCTTTTAAACATTTCTAATCAAAGTTTGTTTTTAGATCTAAAAATCTATTATATGATCGTTATTGGTTACGACTACTTTTTACTGCTCTAAAAAAAAAAAAAAAAGTTCAAATTTGCTGAAGTAGTTTGAAAATCTTTACTTGAAGGTATCTAAATCTGTTGTGTTCACAAATGATTCCAGTTTTTGATCATCAATAAATAGTGATAGTAGTAGTAGTAGTAGCGTATGTCTATACCTCCAAATTCATTTCGTCAACCCAGCTTCGAAAGTCATCCTCTGCCCTAAGAACTGTTTCAAATCCACCTTCAAGTTTAGTTACTGGGAAGTAGAGGACGATGTGATTGCTGGTCTCCGGGGCTGCCTAACATTTCCGGCAGCTGTCACCGTTCCCAAGTTTCCATCTGCACATAAAGTGATAATTCCTTAACAATAGTATTTTGTTGTCTCATCATTGTTCTGATGTGTCCGTGGATATCAGGCTTATGATTAATATTTACAGATTGCCTCCATATCAATGAGATTTGATTTTATCCTCACTCATGCTATGATTGTTACAGGATTTGTTTTTCAACGATATATTTTCCATATTTCTCACTTTAAAATTTTTGGTCTGAAAAAAAAAAGATGTTTTGTAAATTTTAGTGTAATATTCACTGCTCGTTTATCAAAAATGGAAACAAATTTTATCACCAGCGCTTCCTTAAGTATATTTTTAATTTCCCATCCATCATTGCTCACTCTATTTAAAAAAAGATTATTTAAATCACTGTTCTAATTTCTAATGTTTTTTGTTTCCCTTATAATGCAAAAAAAGTGACTTTTATGTATTTATCAATCAAGTTAAGCAGGCACAAGGGATTGAATGGAATTACTTTTTCATTTGTTCTCAAATGTGACCCGCCACCTCAAAACGGTATTAAGTCGGGATGATCAAAGTGCTGAGAATAGAATCTATGACCAAAAACACCAGACCTGGGTTGAGTCCATGTATGTATTATTGAAGAAAATATATGGAATTTAAAAGTGCAGAAAACTGAAATTTCGTTTCCTTGACCAGTTAAGTTTAAAAATGACCTTTCAGCATCTTGTTCATCCCGACATAGTACCGTTTTGAGACGATGGGTCACATATTGATTGATTCCTCAAACACGGTTAATAAGGATTTGTTTGTTTCGAAGAAAATAATTACTACTCTTTATAAGAAAATTTGAAAGCAGGAAAAAAAAAAAAAATTATGCCTAATTTTAAAGTTGTGAACTTGATTATTAACGATTTATTTCGCAATTACTTTAGGCAAATTTAGTTTTGGCATTTAAGGTACAGTTTGAAAACCCAAATTAAAAAATGGAAAAAAACCCAACTGACTCCTTCCAAAATATTATAATTTGAAAAAGTGTAAATGTTGCTGCTCGTAGCTCGAAGAAATAAATAACAATGTGAAATTGAATGTAAGCTTCAATTTAATTAACATTAAACAATGTTTTGTTCATTCATCTTAACAACGCCACTACCACATTATCTCATTCATCTGTAGTGTTTCATTCTTCCTGTTTGTTGATAAAGGGGAAACCCAAAACGTCCATTTCATCTGTTTTCGTAATCAAATTGATTTCACAATTTTATTTAATTTAAAAAAAATGGGAACAAATCAAACTTCTTTCCAAAAAAAAAAAAAGAAAGAAAAGAAAATCAACCAAACTAATAAATAATAATAAATAAATCATTTTCTTAACACAATTTATTTTTTATCTTCTTTTCCTTCCCCCTCCATCCACTAGGCGTATCAAATCAGTCCCAGAACGGAATGGGTCAAGGAATGGCCTGGTCAAGTTGTCCTCTGCGTCTCTCAGGTAAAAAATCAAGTCACACATCAAAATGTTTTTATTTATTGTATTGAGCTTTTATATATAGCGCAATATCCACTTAACGTGCTCAAAGCGCTTTACAAGGGGTCCCTGGTCAACAGCAACATTTAACATGTAGGACGAGACATGACGCCTGTTAGGCGATATTACAATTTTTCGGACAAAGACAACGCTGTTAACGGCCAGGTACTCATTTTACACCTGAGTACGGTGAGAGAATGTGAGTAAAGAGTCTTTTCCAAGGACTCAACTATGCGTCGAGTGCGAGGCTCGAACCCAGGACTTTCCGATCCGAAAGCGAGTGTCATACCACTAGACCACATAGCCGCACAAATGTTCCTCTCACTTTGACATTCCTTCATAACCTCATGGCTTGTCATCATCAAAGTGATACGAGGCTGCTAAAAGTTGTGGACTGTAAAAAGTCATAAACAAACAGGAATAGAACAGTTTAAAAAAAAGAACAAAATACCAAACATGGAACGTTTCGGGCTCAAAACACTTCTTCAGCTAACAACAAAAAAATAACAATAAAGACAAATACATTACTAAATTCCAGATAGACGACAGATATATTTTTTAGGTCCTCTCTGTAGAAAAATCTTGAAAAGTGAACCTTTTTTGTATGCTGTAGAATAAGTACCTGGCCATTAACAGCGTTGTCTCTATCTGAAAAAAAATTTGTAATATGGCCTAAAAGGCGTCATGTCCCATCCTACAAGCCAAATGTTGCTGTTGGCCAGGGACCCCTTGTAAAGCGCTTTGATCAGGTTTAGTGAATATTGGGTTATATAAAAGCTGAATTAAAAAAAAAAAATTCATCTCTATGTGTCATTTATTTATTTTTAGGCATTCTGGACAAAGGAAGTCCATGAAGTAATCCCAGGAGGACCTCAGGCTTTGAGGGAATACTATGAAAAACTCAAAGTGCAGGTAAGTAAAGCATCAAAGACTATTGGAGTCCATGTCCAATGGAATTATTGATTAAACTAGAAACATTTTAATTAAAGTCACATATTGTCAAATGTGTAGTTTAAGTTTTGAATAATAATATTAAAATAATGATGATGATGGTAATAATGGTAATAATAATGATCAAGGCGATAAAATGATTATGTACCTCTGTGACAGAAATGATTTCTTATTGACAAGTGACTTTCTCATAATTGTCAGAATTTCTCATATTGCCGTGGAAGGAATTCCTTATCCTCATTGTACTTTGAAAAAAAAAAGGATTGAATGTGTGCATTAGCTCGGGAGTGGGGTAATTGATAGCTGCACTTCTTTCTTGGGTATTGTTGGTGGTCTTTGAATGGGGTGGCTGTTTGTCCTTGTATACCTTTAACCCTCTTCATACCTCTCTGCAGCAAAATCGTCACATTTGTTACGTCACCATATACATTTTTTCTTATTCAGATTTATATTGTACACCACAAACTTTGAAGAATGATCTTTGTTTAATTAATAGGAACATAAAGTTGTTTTGTAGAGAGCTTGTTTGAGTTTAAAATATCTATTTTTCTGCTAGGTAAGCCTGCCATTTTGGGAAAATACTGAAAATGATCGGTAAGGAGAGGGTTAAAGAAGATCTTCAGTTTATGCCTGCTCCTTTCTACTTTGTCTGGTACTGTTTCAATCACACATTCTCAGATTTTTGTAATAAGTCTCTACACTCTTCCCTCACTAGATGACTGACATTGTGGCCTTGGTCAGAGGCAAACTGAACAAACAGCAACGTATCACCTTGGGTGCCTTGGTGGTCGTTGATGTCCACGCCAGAGATGTCATTCTGGAAATGGCTGACAAAGGTTTGTGACTTCAGGTTTTACAGATGTCTAAAAAAGTATCAAAGGCAAATAATAAAACAAACAAACAACAACATATCGATTCAAAAGAAACGTGGAGGGGTACTAATGTTTATAATGATTAGAAATTGAGGTTATTGAGAAGTGCACGCCAGAGATGTTATTCTGGAAATGGCTGACAAAGGTTTGTGACTTCAGTTTTTACAGATGTCTAAACAAGTATCAAAGACAAATAATAAAACAAACAACAACATATCTATTCAAAAGAAATGTGGAGGGGCAGTAATATTTATAATGATTAGAAATTGAGGTTATTGAGAAGTGCACGCCAGAGATGTTATTCTGGAAATGGCCGAACAAAGGTTTGTGACTTCAGTTTTTACAGATGTCTAAACAAGTATCAAAGACAAATAATAAAACAAACAACAACATATCTATTCAAAAGAAATGTGGAGGGGCAGTAATATTTATAATGATTTGAAATTGAGGTTATTGAGAAGTGCACGCCAGAGATGTTATTCTGGAAATGGCCGAACAAAGGTTTGTGACTTCAGTTTTTACAGATGTCTAAACAAGTATCAAAGACAAATAATAAAACAAACAACAACATATCTATTCAAAAGAAATGTGGAGGGGCAGTAATATTTATAATGATTTGAAATTGAGGTTATTGAGAAGTGCACGCCAGAGATGTTATTCTGGAAATGGCCGAACAAAGGTTTGTGACTTCAGTTTTTACAGATGTCTAAACAAGTATCAAAGACAAATAATAAAACAAACAACAACATATCTATTCAAAAGAAATGTGGAGGGGCAGTAATATTTATAATGATTACAAATTGAGGTTATTGAGAAGTGCCAGATGAAAACAGAATAAAATTGTCACTGTGTCAGGGAGCCAAACCGGGAACCCAATTTAGTGCGACATGTGGCTGAGAGAGAGGTCAGTGAGCGAACACACTAGCCCTGAGTCATCTGGCCACTAAAAAAAGTGTCTTTTAAACATAGTGATACAAAGCTGCTAGAAGCTGTGGACGGTAAAAAGTAATAAACAAAAAATGAATATAACAACTTTAAAAAAGAACAAAATACCAAACACGGAACGTTTCGGGCTCAAAACCCTTCGTCAGCCAACAACAAAAAACAATAAAGACATAAATACATTACTAAATTCCAGATAGACCACAGAGAGATTTTTTTAGGTCCTCTCTGTAGAAAAATATTGGAAAGTAAACCTGGGTTATTCCAGTCTTCCCGTTTTCTCTTTGGGACGAATAAAGGGAATATTATTTATTTAGATTAATTTTAAAAAGTTAACATGTATAATCTATAGTCATCCCATCTCTAGATAATACATCATTGTCCTTCTCCTTGTGCAGCTATGTGGTCTTGTGGTATGACACTCGCTTTCAGATCAGAAGGTCCTGGGTTCAAGCCTCGCACGGCATATAGTTGAGTCCTTGGAAAAGGCTCTTTACTCACTTTCTCCCACTGTACTCAGGTGTAAAATGAGTACTGGGCCGTAACAGTATCGTCTCTGTCCAAAAAAATTGTAATATCGCCTAAAAGGCGGCATGTACATCTTAAATGTTAAGTGTTGCTGTTGGCCAGGAACCCCTTGTAAAGCGCTTTGAGCACGGTTAGTGGATATTGCGCTGTATAAAAGCTCAATGAAAAAAAAAAAAAAATACATCATTGTCCATTTTTCTTTCTAGGTGTGGCCACTGAGAATGATTTCAATTGGCTGGCACAACTGCGTTACTACTGGGAGGATAATCGCATGTTGGTCCGAATCACCAATGCTACAGTCAAGTATTGTAATGAGTACCTGGGTAATTCCGGACGTTTAGTCATCACACCTCTCACCGACAGGTGTTACAGGTGGGTTGCTTGATTCGAGTTCAAGTTCCAACGTCTTTATCTGCAAAAGGCGGATTTTGCCCACCACTGCAGATTTTATACAACTATGTGATGACTTTCTCCATTATTGTGATATTGAGTTGAAAGATAAATGTTTTATAGTTGACCAAATTTGTTGTTGTTGGTAATATCTAGGATTTCTGGTGGGAGAGTGTTCCATTCCTTGATGGTTCTTGGGAAGAAACTGTTTTTATAATATTATTTGTTGGTTCTGTGAGTTGGGGTTGTGAACTTACTGCTATGATAATATCTTGTGGATTACCGTTATACTACAGCAAAGACAGATTTTTCACTCAGTGCCAAAATCGAAACCAGTCATGTAAACAGATTTAATCTGCATAAACCAATTTTTTGGGGGGAGGGGGGCAAGTGTTGCCAAACTCAAATTTAAAAAAAAAAAAAAAAGAAAAAGACTAATATTCCCAATATAACCAAAATATAAGAGAAAAATTGGTTGAAATATTGCTATTTTACTAACAAATTAATCCTTTTCAATATTTAGCTGCAAAACATTTAACAGAGATGTTTTAAATAAAAATTTGGTAAAAATCATGCTCTTTGGCACTGCTATAGATTTTTCTCTTTAATTTTGGATTTTTTTGAAAAGGTAAATAGACTGTTTTTATGTCACCTGCTGCATGTCAGAATACCAGATTCATCTTACAACGCCACTACCACATTATCTCATTCGTCTGTAGTGTTTCATTCATCCTGTTTCGTTGATAAAGGGGAAACCTGAAACGTCTATTTTAACTGTTTTTGTATATTAAATTGAAGTTTACATTCAATTTTACATTGTTATTTATTTCTTCGAGCTTCGAGCAGCACCATTTACATTACAGGGCGAAGGCATGCAAACTGTGTGCTGCTGTACAGCTTCAAAGAAAATAAATGATATTTTAAGACTTTCTTATTGCAAAATTTCTTATGTGTTGCTATTAATTAGTGGCTTTTTGTGTGGCGTTGTGGTTCAGTAATACGAGATTCAGTTTCTGACCTTTAGGTCAATGGAATGAGTGGTGAGCCCCTGCATAAATAGGCTCTTTACTCACATTTCCTCCCCATACCTGGGTGTAAAATGAGTACCTTGCTGGTAACAATGTTGTCTCTGTCGAAAAGAAATATCAGTAACTTATAGGATGCACGTCTCATCCTATTCCTATATATGCTAAGTGTTGATTTTAGGCTTGGCTGAAACCCCTTGTTTTTAGCATATTTAGTGGATATTGTTCTATAATAATAAATGCAATAGTCAAATTGTATTATATAAAAATAGGCACCTGTTCAATTGTATTGATGTTTGGTCTCACAACTTTATGTATTCATATAGCTACACCCAAAACAAAATTGTTTTTCTTGTGTGGCTATCTGGTCTTGTGGTATGACACTCGCTTTCGGATCAGAAGTTTCTGGGTTCGAGCCTCGCTCGTCGCATAGTTGAATCCTTGGAAAAGACTCTATACTCACATTCTCTCACCGTACTCAGGTGTAAAATGAGTACCTGGCCGTCAACAGCATTGTCTATGCCCGAGAAAAATTGTAATATCGCCTAACAGGCGTCATGTCTCTTTCTACATGTTTTGTGTTGCTGTTGGTTTGGGACCCTTTGTAAAGCATTTTGAGCACATTTTGTAGATATTGCTCTATATAAAAGCTCGTTTTTCTTCTTTCCTAGAACTCTGGTGGGCGCCTTCCATCTCAATCTCAACGGTGCCCCTGAGGGTCCAGCAGGGACAGGCAAAACAGAGACCACCAAAGATTTGGCTAAGGCTATTGCTGTGCAGTGTGTTGTCTTCAACTGCTCGGATGGGCTGGATTACATCGCTATGGGAAAGGTGAGAGAGAGGTCAACACAAGGGGGGGGGGGGGGGGGGGGGGTTGGGAAATCAAAATATCGGTTCTTGACTGTTTGTGATGATGGTGGTGATTATATATATATAGAATACAAATTGTCACTCACATTATATGGCCGAGACGTTCGTCTCTGTGGGCTTATTCCACGTCCTCAGTCGGCGTAATGTCCGAAGAGAAAATTCTTACTCTATACGAGGTGCTTGTTCTTGGTTCCGTTGTGTAGTGGTGATTAGTGTTGATGTGTAGTGGCATTGTTGTGGTGTGCTCTCATTGCTTATATTATGAGTGTGTGTGTATGTGTGTGTGTGTGTGTGGGTGTGTTGTGTGTGGTGTGTACATGTGTGTGTATGATATTGTTGATATATATATATATATAATGTGATGTTAAAGTCGATGATGAGGATGATGGTGATGATGATGATGATGATGATGATAAGATGATATGGTGATGACGATGAGGATGGTGATGATATGATGATGATGATGATGATGATGATGATGATGATGATGATGATGATGATGATGATGATGATGATAATGACGATGATGATAGTGATGGTGATGGTGAAATGTAAACAACAATAACCTATTCCGATTCCTCTTTTTCTTCAGTTCTTCAAAGGCCTGGCTTCTGCTGGTGCATGGGCGTGTTTTGATGAGTTCAACCGTATTGACCTGGAAGTGTTGTCTGTGGTAGCACAGCAGGTACTGCCGTTTGATCTCATTCACCAATATCGTAGTCAAAGCGTTGTCTCTGTAAAAAAAATTAGTAATATTGCCTTAAGGCGTCATGTCCCATCCTACGTGTTTAGTGTTGCTGTTGGCCAATGATCCTTTGTAAAGCGCTTTGAGCATGTTTAGTGAATATTGCGCTATAGATAGAATGAAGTTGACGTACTCAGGTCTTTTTTATTGTTTTTTGCCATCCACGTTTATGAGTTATTCTCACTAAACTGTATTAACCAGACTATAAAAGTTCATGGTTACACAGAGTTTGTGTGTTGTTCCGTCATACTTCCGGATGGCAATGTTGTGAGCTTGTTAGCCAAGTGCACACTATCTATATTTTAAAAAAAGCTCAATGCTGAAAGCTCAAATGAGTTTGAGAATATTCTATTGTTAGTATCGATATTCATTTACTTTGTAAACTCATCACATAATGAAATGACCACAGTGTTAATATTGTAATACCAAAATCTAGAGGTGACGAAATGAGTTGGTAAAATGTATAGTAAAATAAAGGGAGTAAAAGTGACTCTTACAAAAGATGCCACACAAAGTAAACGTCGTTTCGACCTTTGGCCTTTTTTCAGGTCAACAAGAAAATAACAATGCCTAATAATGGCTCTGAAGGACGACTTGTTTTCCCAAAAATATACGATAATTTTTGTTTGTTTGTTTGTTTGTTTGTTTGTCAGCTGCCAGTGACATGTTTGGTAGTGTTGTGGAAATTTTACTGTATATGGCAAATTTTCGTAAAAGGTAATGAATAAAAAAACGATAAGTATTGAATTGTAAGCTTTAATTTATTAGATGAAGACAGATATTGTTGACGTTTTGGGTTTCCCCTTTATCAACAAAACACGATGAACATAACATTAAGGACGAAAAAAATTTGTGAACGGCGTAGTTAAGGTGAATAATACTGTGTCTTCGTCTAATAAATTGAAGTTTACAATTCAATACTTATCGTTATATTTTTCCTACGAGCTTCAAGCAGCAACATTTTCATTATTTCGTAAAAAAGTAATGTCAATTTTTATCTTATTTAATTCATTGGAAGCAGCAAGTTTACACGGTGATGTCTTTTGTTTTTTTTTTTCATTGTCACATTTTGTCAATAATTTCTCTCTCACCCACAGATTCTGTGCATCATCCGTGCTGTCCAAGCTAAAGTCGATATGTTTATCTTTGAGGGCACAGAGCTAAACCTCAACCCCAACTGCTACGTGTGCATCACCATGAACCCTGGTTACGCTGGAAGGTCCGAACTGCCCGACAACCTCAAGGTCTTGTTCAGAACAGTGGCTATGATGGTGAGGGAGGACTGATATTATTATTATTATTGTTGGCATTGATACTCATACTAACACTCATAATACTGATAATAATAATAATAATAATAATAATAATAATAATAATAATAATAATAATAATAATAATAATAATAATAATAATAATAATAATAATAATAATGATGATGATGATGATGATGATGATGATGATGATGATGATGATGATGATGATGATGATGATGATGATGATGATGATGATGATGATGATAATAATAATAATAATAATACTTTATTCATCCAAAGGAACTTTTTTTGTACAGACGTGTTGAACAGATTAAAAAAAAGTTCTAAAAGTTGTTTTTTTTAAATAATATCATATCCTCAGGTCCCCGACTATGCTATGATTGCCGAGATCTCCCTCTACTCCTTTGGATTCTTGGACGCCAGGAGCTTGGCCGTCAAGATTGTAACCACGTATCGTCTGTGCTCGGAACAGCTGTCATCCCAGTTCCACTACGATTACGGAATGAGGGCTGTCAAAGCTGTGCTTTCTGCTGCTGGAAATCTCAAATTGAAATTCCCAGACGAGGCCGAGGATATTTTGGTGAGTAGGGGAACGATCGACTTCCTTTGTTTAAAAATAAAAGGTGGACAAAATAGCCCTCTGTCATTTGTGGTATATTATATGTAGATGTAACTTTTTAAACCAGCTATCTAATGAAATAGGAAATAAATAAATGAATGAATGAATAGATGTATGAATCAGTCAATCAATCAGTCAATAAATTAATCAATCAATCAGTCAATAAATAAAAAAAATCTTAACTGCATTGTAACAAATGTGATGATTTTTGTATAGTTAGTAAGAACAGGATTAATCCATCTAATTCCCATTTAATTCTTAAATAACCCACCGATCCATCCACTCATCCACAGCTTCTTCGATCCATCATTGACGTCAATCTCCCCAAGTTCTTGTCTCATGACATTCCTCTCTTCACCGGCATCATTTCCGATTTGTTCCCCGGGCTGGAGCTGCCTGAGGCCGACTACAAGACGTTCTTAAATGCCATGCAACGCATCTCGGATGGGAAGAATCTGCAGTTTGTCAAGTTCTTCAAAGACAAGATTATTCAGACCTATGAGATGATGATTGTCCGTCACGGGTAAATGATAAATAAATGATGAAAATGATAATGATGATGAGGTTGATGATGATGATGATGATGATGATGATGATGATGATGATGATGATGATGATGATTATGATGATGATGATGATGTTGATAATGATAATTTTCAAGTGTAGATAGGGTTTCCAACCTGTGACATTGGATTGAATGCAGTGAAAAAATTGATTCTTTTTGACTTGCTGGTTACCTATTTATGGATAATGATAATAATGACTTGCTATCCTTTGGATAGGACACTTTATAAATATTTAAAAAACAAAACAACTTTTTTTTATTGTTACATTTATGAGATAGTATTAACATTGATATTTACCATTACACCATTCCAACAAGTCGTTTATCCAAATTCTCTCCAGATTCATGTTGGTGGGAGAACCGTTTGGCGGGAAGACCAAAGTTCTGGAAACACTTCAGGAGGGCATGACCCTGCTGAACAGTGAAGGAGAAGAAGAGTACGAGAAGGTCATGACTCGAATTCTCAGTCCCAAATCTATCACCATGGGTCAGCTTTTTGGACAGTTTGATCCGGTTTCTCACGAGGTCAGTGGTTAAATGATACTGTATTACTACTCCGTTTTAGTGTAAACTGTTTAGGTCATGAAATGCTGATTATATGACTGTATAATTTGCTTTTCAGGACCTAAATGACATAAAATAACAAAACATAGCATAACATAAATAAAAAATAAAATAAATAAAATTCCCTTTATTCATCCCATTGGGGAGATTTGTCTCTAGGGTCTATTCCAAGGGAAGACTGGAATAGCCCAGGTGTCAGCCACAAATTGATCTAGGGCGAGGTGACTTGCTCAAGGTCACACAGCGCAGCGGTGGGTGATCGAACTCGGTAGCTTTCGGGTACGAAGCAAAGACCGTACGACTGAGCCACTCCGATTCCATTTTTAGTAGGCAAGCTGATTTTTGTGGGGTTTTTTTGTTTGTTTTTGGGATGTTTCTTTTGTTGTATTTATATCTTGTAAATAAAAACACCAACAATAAAAAACTTTCTCCCTCCAGTGGACAGACGGAGTGGTTGCCAACACTTTCAGAGAATTCGCCTCATCGGAGACTCCAGACAGGAAGTGGGTCATCTTCGACGGACCCATCGATGCTCTTTGGATTGAGAACATGAACACCGTGCTAGACGACAACAAGAAGCTGTGTCTGATGAGTGGAGAGATCATTCAGATGTCCAACGTCATGTCACTCATCTTTGAGACTATGGATCTCTCTCAGGCCTCTGTATGTTTGCTTTCTTCTTTCTTTCTTTCTTTATTTCTTTAGTTCTTTCTTTCTTTTATATTTCTTCTCTTTTTATGTTTTCACTTTCTATTATGTTTTTTTTTTCCATTTCTTGTTTTTTTCCCCCCTTCAAAATAGTAATCTCTCCAGGTTTTTTGTGGGATTTCTCTCTCTCTCTCTCTCTCTCTCTCTCTCTCTCTCTCTCTCTCTGTCTATCTCTGTCTATCTCTCACTCTCTCTCTCTCTCTGTCTATCTCTCACTCTCTCTTTCTCTCTCTCTCTATCTCTCTTTCTCTTTCTCTCTCTCTCTTTCTCTCTCTCTCTCTCTCTCTCTCTCTCTTTCACACACACATACACACACACACACACTCTCTCTCTCTCTCTCTCT
>NC_088373.1:15902140-15912140 GCF_034508935.2 Berghia stephanieae | reverse complement strand
TTTTATTGTTTAATGGAGCTGTCAACAGAATTGCATTTTTGAACGCCTTTCTAAATTATGTGTGATCTTTTTAATTTTTTATTCGTAGCTAGTACAGTTTTATTGATTTTTTTTTCTTTAATTTTTTGTTTTGTCTTTTGATGTCAGCTGGGACTTGAAGCAAGGACCTTCTGATCCAAAGGCGGAAGTCAAACCACTAGACCACATCGCCTCAATTCTTGTATGGTTATCTTTTCTTATCATTCATACAATCCACAAATTTTTTTCCAGCAAAAGGCAAGAGGTCAGTGGAATCACTGGAATGTTCTCTTGAGGGGAACCGAACCCAAGACCACCAAGATCAGAGAGATGCTCGTACCTACCATGGACACAGCCAGATACACATACTTCATGGACATGTGTATCAAACAGAATAGGTGTGTGTGGAAAATGTTTGTTTGTGTCAAGTATACACACTTGTTGAAATGTGAAATTGTTGTCAACGAGAACAAATAGATATTGTATGAAATGAAACAGATGTATGATCATTTGTGAAACATAACTTCAACATGGTATTATGTCGAGGTGAACAGTTGATGAAAAAGGAATTTAAATTTAAAATGCCAAGAAATGTAAAATTTTAGTTGTTGTCAGTTTAAGAAAAATAAAATTCATACTCCTCAAACAAACAAAAGACAAAACAAAACAAACCCAACCTTAACCCAATCATTATTTATTTAAAAAACAAAACAAAAAAACTATAGCTTTTATATAGCGCAATATCCACTAAATGTGCTCAAAGCGCTTTACAACAAATTCACATTTATTTAGCATCCTAATCACCCAAACATAATACTGCTTTGTGGTGATGGGTCACATTTATACAGTTCATTAAAAAAAAAAAAACCCCAATAAATTAGCAATGCTTTACTTATTTAAAATCAAGCAATTATGGGAAAGGTTATTGACTGAATGATTACAAAGATCTCAAAACACTAGTCTGGCTGTCATGATCTTGGAATAAAGTTCCCTTAACGCCATTTACATGTATAATTTCTGATTTTAGGCCGTGATATCTAGTGAAAAAAGAAAAGTGCACCTAACTGGCGTACCGTATGAAATAGAGATTTTCGTCCAAAGGACATGCTGGATCTCCTTTCCTTTATACGACACATTGCGCTTCAAGGAACTGTGGAAATGAACTCAAAATGTTTTCACTTAAATATTTGATGATTAATGGTGATTATATTTATTTATTTTTTATTTATTCATATATTTATTTATTTATTTATTTATTTATTTATTTACTTTTTGCATTTTTTAATCTCATATTTTTTTTTTCATTTCTCATTCTCCCTACAGACCACTTCTTCTTGTTGGTCCGACCGGTACAGGCAAGAGTGCCTACGTCCAACAGAAACTGATGCACGACTTGCCACAAGACAAATTCCTGGCCACTTTCATCAACTTCTCAGCCCAGACCAGTGCCAACATGACCCAGGTAAGGGGATAGCCATAGGTCAGTCTGATGATAAAACATTGGGTTGACCAAGATAAGGGAAATTCAGTCAAAATGAAGTATTTTGCTTTTAAAGAATTTAAGTAAAAGAAAAGAAAAGGCTCTTTACTCTCACCATACTCAGGTGTAATAAAAATAATAAAATAAAATTCCCTTTATCATCCCCAAGGGGAAATTTGTCTTTTGGGTCTATTCCAAGGGAAGACTGGAATAACCCAGGCGTTAGTCGCAGAGCAGTGCCGCAAAGTGAGCTAGGGTGAGGTGACTTGCTGAAGGCCACACAACACAGCAACGGGTGATTGAACTCGGTACCTTTTGGGTACGAAGCAAAGACTGTACCACTGAGCCACACTGCCCCTTAAAATGAGTACCTGGCCATTAACAGTGTTGTCTCTTTCTGGAAAAAAATAAAATTGTATTATCGCCTAACAGTCATGTCTTGTTCTACATGTTACGTTTTGCTTTTGGTAAGGGACCCTTTGTAAAGCGCCTTGAGCATGTAAAGTGGATATTGTACTATATAAAAGCTCAAGTTTGTTTGTAGTTTTGTTAAGTAAAACTTCAAATCGTTCCATTCATTTTTCCAGAACATCATCATGTCGATTGAGTGTCATACCACTAGACCACATGGCATTTAAGTAAAACTTCAAATCGTTCCTTTCATTCTTCCAGAACATCATCATGTCGATTGAGTGTCATACCACTAGACCACATAGCATTTAAATAAAGCTTCAAATCTTTCCTTTCATTCTTCCAGAACATCATCATGTCACGTCTTGACAAGCGTCGTCGTGGCGTGTTCGGACCCCAAGTGGGAAAGAAGGCTATTATCTTTGTGGATGATCTCAACATGCCAGCCAAGGAAGTATACGGAGCACAACCACCCATTGAGTTGCTGAGACAGTTTATTGACCATGGAAACTGGTAAGTGGTGTTGCTGATGGAGTGGATATTTGTCATCATCAACATTATCACCATTAACATCTTCATCATCATCATCATCATCATCATCACCATCATCATCATCATCATCATCATCATCATCATCATCATCATCATCATCATCATCATCGTCACCATCATCACAAACTTCTTCAAACAGTACATTATACAAAAATCAGGATACAATTCAAAAGCATCCACAAACCACCTCAATTGTATAAGTATAAGCTCACATGTGATAATTTCTCTCTCTCCTCCCCCGATCTCCCATCCCCCCTCCATTCTCCTACAGGTATGACCTTAAAGACACCAGCAAGATCACCCTCCAGGACATCCAATTCATCACGGCCATGGGGCCGCCTGGCGGAGGCCGTAACACCATCACCCTGAGATTCATGCGTCACTTCAACATTATTTCCATGAACCAGTTCAATGATGAGTCCATGACCAAAATATTCCAGACTCTGATGAGCACCTATCTCAGGGTGAGTTTTGATCAAACCATTACAAAATAAAAAAGAATCCTTCAGAGCTGTTGGAAGTAAAGGAGTGGTCCTTTAGAATTTAAAGCCATTAGGCCCATGGAAGTAAAGAAATAGTCCTTCAGAGTTGTTAGGCCCATGGAAGTAAAGAAGTAGTCCTTTAGAGCCATTAGGCCCATTGGAAGTAGAGAAGTAGTCCTTTAGAGCTGTTAGGCCCATTGGAAGTAAAGAAGGAGTCCTTTAGAGCTGTTAGGCCCATTGGAAGTAAAGAAGTAGTCCTCAGAGCCATTAGGCCCATTGGAAGTAAAGAAGTAGTCCTTTAGAGTTGTTAGGCCCATTGGAAGTAAAGAAGTAGTCCTTTAGAGCTGTTAGGCCCATTGGAAGTAAAGAAGGAGTCCTTTAGAGCTGTTAGGCCCATTGGAAGTAAAGAAGTCCTTTAGAGCCATTAGGCAATTAGAATTTTAAAACTTTGAACAAAGGCTCACAGATTCATCAAGACACGCACACACACACGCACACACACACATATACACACACACACATACACACACACACACACACACACACACCCTCAAAGTTGTCAAAGTGGTAACCTTTATAGATTTACACACGTGAGTACATTTAGACAATTTCCAATTAGAAGACAATGCAGTAATATTTCTATTGTCGTCATTCAATTTGATAATGTATATTATATTCTCTCATTCATTTCCCTTGTTACAGAAGGTAAAGTTTTATTCTTTAGTTTAAAGGAATAAATGTGAATCACATTTTAAAATAAACAACAAGAACAACTAAATTAAAAAAGACTTTAGCTGCAATTAGAATCACTTATCAGTCCCATTCTAAATCTGGGATTTTAGTCCAGCTTTGCATACGTTTGCATCTGTTTTTCTTTCTTTCTTAAAAAAAAATTCTTCGTTTTTTTTTTTCAACCTCTTTGTTCTTTTCTTCATTATGGTGTTTTAAAAAAATGACAAATATTAATTTGCTTGCAATTTTTTGTACATGTTTTATTTTTTTTTAAATTGGAAACTTTAATTGAATGAGGTTTTTTTTTCGGAGTTAAAATGTTGCCCTTCCCTCTGAAACAGAATTAAGTCCGCAAGACTTCTTTTCAGGAAACTGTACCCAATATAATAATACTAGTAATAATAATAATAATAATAATAATAATAATAATAATAATAATAATAATAATAATAATAATAATAATAATAATAATAATACTTTATTCATCCATAGGAAATTATTTGTACACCCAAGTCTTTTAAATAAAATAAATATGTTGCATTTTAAAAATTCTAATAAAATTATAATTCTCTACTTTGGTGTAATTAAATATTTATTTTTTAAAATATCCCCTGAACCACAAGTGACAAGCAGCTCTAGACATTATCCAGGTTTCTGTAGTGTTAAATAACAATGTGAAATTGAATGTAAGCTTCAATTTAATATACGAAAACAGATAAAATGGACGTTTTGGGTTTGCCCTTTATCAACAAAACAGGATGAATAAAACACTACAGACGAATGAGATAATGTGGTAGTGGCGTTGTTATACGAATGCCAACCAACCAAATGCATATAACTTTTTGTTGTTGTCAGAGCTTAGAAACAACGTAGTCAGTCACTGGCTGTATGGACAGAATGGATGGAGATAAAATCCGTCCCTTTCATTTGTTAGTCAAAATGCTTTGCCAATTAAGTTTATTTGAATTTTGTCAAGTTCTCAACACTCTTGAAAAAATTTGGACTTCATGCTGTTGTGGACGATAATATTGCAGATGGCGTTTGGTTTAATTTGCCGAAAAAACAAACTAGAAGATATTATCCCTTTCATTTGTTAGTCAAAATACTTTGCCAATTTTAATTTTGTTTAGAAATCAACACTCTTAAAAAAATTTGGACTTCATTCTGTTCTGGAGAATAATATTACATGTGGCGTTTGGTTTCATTTGCCGAAAAAATCGAACAAACTAGAAGATGTTTTGTTTTTGCCTAATATTTTTTTATTTTCACGCAATCTTATCATTGACCAGTTCCAACATTAACTATGCCTGTCTTCACTTTTATTTTTTTTTCAAAGCTCATTCATTAACTCAGTCAATCCTAGAGATTTTTGCTACTTTTCAAAATTGGAAAAAATGTATAAAAAATGAGCATGTACATAGATAGTTTTATTCAACTATCATTAACATGTAAAAATAAAAAACATTAGCTTTGATACTACGCCTATAATTTGTCTCAGAAAAATGTAATAAATAGGCATGGGGTAAAAGTAACCCGGGTAAACTACGGATATAGTCAGTGTTAGGGTTGAGTGAGTTAATTACTTTGCTTTTTCACTTTAGATTGACGTGTACAAATATGCAGATCTAACACTTGAATGCGACATGTGGGCCTAATATAACATTGTCGTAATGGACAATATTTTGCGTCATCTTTTGAGATTTCCATTACTACAATGAGCCCACCCATGATAAATTGGGTTATCAGACCTGCATTGTCCTCACACCCATCCTGCTTTTGATAGAAATATTCTAGACATTTATCAACTTTTATGAACATTTATGATCGTAGTTTTTGCAGACATAGTTAATTCTATGATGATAATGCGGAATATGTCAAAACATGAAAATGTCTGAAGAAGCTGGTGACTTAAACAAACTTGAGCTTTTATATAGCGCATTTCCCATTAAATGTCCTCAAAGCGCTTTACAAGGGGTCCCTGACCAATGGCAACACGTAACATGTAGAACGAGACATGACGCCTGTTAGGCAATATTACAATTATTTTTTTTCCAACAGAGACTACGCTGTTAACGACCAGGTACTCATTTTACACCTTATTATGGTGAGAGAATGTGAGTAAAGAGCATTTTCCAAGGACTCAACTATGCACCGAGCGAGGCTTCGAACCCAGGACCCCTTCCGATCTGAAAGCGAGTGTCATACCACAAGACCACATAGCCACTCTAAGTATTCTATTTATCGAGTCAAACCATGACTTGAAAAGAAAATAGAAAGTTTGAACGTGTGGCATTTTGGTCTAGTGGTAAGACACTTGCTTTTGAACTGGTAGGTCCTGAGATTGAGTCCCCACTTTGAGCTTTACAAAGTTGAGTCCTTTGAAAAAGGCTCTTCACTCACATTCTCTCAACGTCCTCGTGTGCAAAATGAATAATTGGCCATTGTCTCCGTCGAAAAAAAAAATTAAAAATGGTAATATCACCCTACAGGCATTTTTGTCTCATTCTACATGTTAAGTTTAGATGTCGGATAGAGACCCATGTAAAGAGCTTTTAGCACGGTTAGTGGGTACATATTGCAATATATAAACACACAAGTTAAACCAAAAAAATCCTAAGAATTGTGTTTTATTAATCAATATTACTATATAAGGTCTTTATTATGTTATCTGTATTAAAAAGAACATCAATCCACTAACGCAATCTTGAGTTTCATTCTAATAATAAAATATTCTTACATTTACAATATGTAACATACAAGGGATGATAGGACATAGCCAGCGTGTACATATGCATGTCTGACACTGACATCCAGACCCAATTATGGGCCTATTTAGATAACTCAAACGTTTGCCTTTACATTTTCAGCAAGAAGAGTTCTCTTCTGACTACTTCTCTTTGGGCAACACAATTGTGGCTGCCACCATGGACATCTACAAACAGGCCATGAAGAACTTGCTGCCCACACCAGCCAAATCCCACTACATCTTCAACCTCAGGGATTTCTCCAGAGTCATCCTTGGCGTCTGCCTCATCAGGAAAGACCAGGTGGTCGACAAGAAGACGTTGATCAGGTGACTTTTGTTGTGTTTCCTATAATATTTATCCTGGATGCCAATTGTCCATTTTTCCCCGGCTTTTTCCAGGGTTTTTTTCACACCTCAGTTCACACCTCAGCAGCTTTTCCCTGTCTCCAAGAAGAAGGCCATTGAAGGACCTTCTTCTCAAGACAGATACCTGACCTCCCATAATGGGTAGGGAGGTACATACTGTGTCTTCTATCCTCTTATATCTGTTTTTCAACATGCTTTCTGTCTTTGTCTTGGAATGAGATTACTTGGTTTTGTCCTGGTCCTGGCCGGAGTCCTGACTGGGAGGGAAACAGTCAAATGCATAGTTATTGCTTTGAGAGATGATATTTTTTTACTTGTAAATTGTCTCTCCGTTATGTATTATTATATTTGTTATTTTGAATGTATAATGTAAGCATTTGAGTGTATTCCTCTTTGTTGGATTTTGTGCTTGTGTCCGGATGAGACTCATAGGTGGTCTCAAACTAAGTACATTGGTGGTATGCTCTTGGAATCTACATCTTCCCAGTTCCCCTTTGTCTTACTTTCTCTTGGGTGCTTTAATTGTAATTCTAGAACTTTTTACTATCCCATTTTCTTCCTTTTTACTGGTGCTTATATAACCTAAATGAGTTGCAAGCGCCGTAAAACCATAAAAAAAAAGAAGACAGATATAATATTATTGGAATTGAAACAACAAAGTATTCCCCATACACTTGTACAGGAAACGGGAGGGTTAGGAGAGATGTTTTTGTTTGCTTATTTTTACAAGTAAATAACAATGTGAAATTGAATGTAAGCTTCAATTTAATGTACAAACAGATAAAATAGAAGCGTATATTCAATTTCACATTGTTATTTATTTCTTCGAGCTTTGAGAAGCAACATTTACATTATTTTTTGTTTTAGGTGACGTGCAACGCTCCCCTTATTCTTCTTCTTCCTTTACTTGCAGTCCACCTTTGGTGTATTAAAAATAAATATTTAGCATGACATAGATATACACTGTATGTCGTATTCTTATAGAATGATCCAAATCATGTGTTTCCACACTGGGTGGGGTTCCTGACCTCCCATAGTGGGCAGGGAGGTGCATACTGTGTCTTCTATCCCCTTATACCTGTTTTTCAACATGCTTTCTGTCTTTGTCTTGGAATGAGATTACTTGGTTTTGTCCTGGCCCTGGCCTGAGTCCTAGCTTGGGGGGGGGGGGGGGAGAGAAACAAATGCATAGTTATTGTTTTGGGAGATGATATGTTTTTCATTGTAAATCATCTCTCTGTTATGTGTTATTATATTTGTTATTTTGAATGTAATATTTTGTAAGCATTTGAGTGTATTCCTCTTTATTGGATTTTGTGCTTGTGTCAGGATGAGACTTATAGGTGATCTCAAACTAAGTAAATTGGTGGTATGCTCTTAGAATCTACTTCTGATCCCTATTTGTTCGCAGTTCCCCTATGCCTTACTTTTTCTTTGGGGCTTTAATTACAATTCTAGAACTTTTTACGATGCCATTTTCTTCCTTTTTAGTGGCGCTGATATAACCTAAATGTGTTGCAAGCGCCGTAAAACCCTTAAAAATAAAAAAAAACAAAAACAAAAAAAAAACATGTAATTCCACCGAGCCTTCCAAAGTCGAATTGTTGATGGCCTGAAGGATTATTATTATTATTAATTTTCCATTTTCATGTTTATTTTGTCAAACATCAATTTGGCATCCATGTAATATGTACAGCTATGTGGTTCTCTGGTATGACACTCGTGACCATGTCATTTGTAGGAAATAGAAAAGCAAATTACAAGTCATGAAATACAAAACTTGATGTTTGATGTTCCTATTATTTCTTTAATCTGTTTATGTAATATTACCTTTCAAATACCTAACAAAATAATTATTTTATCTTTGTGTTTAGACTATGGGTCCATGAAGTCCAAAGAGTGTTTTATGATCGTCTGACGGACGACACAGATAGAGATTGGCTGTTCAAGTAAGTGATAGATGTGATTACTGGGAGATAATACATTACATGTGCTGACATGGTTTTGTTTATTCATTTCTTCGTCACGCATAAGTCATCTGGAATATTATTTCCATTATGGTCATTATCGTCCTTCTCCTCCTCATTTTGATGATGACGATGATGATGATGATGATGAGACGATGATGATGATCGTATCATCATCATCATTATCATCACCACCATCATAGTTTTCACCATCATAAAAAAAGCCCCCAAAAAAGTCCCCCCCCCCCAAAAAAAAAAAACAAAAAAAAAACAAAAAAAACAAAAAAAACAAAAAAAACAAACAAAATAAACCCAACAAAAACACAAGAAAACAAACAAACAATAAACAAAAGCAAGCAAAAAAAAAACAAAGCAAGAAAAGAGAACAAAAACAAACAAAACAAAAATAAAATAAACAAACAACAAAGCAAATAAAGATAGAAAGCCAAGGCCTAACGTCCCCTTTATCTGACTCTTTCTTCCAGGGCTGTGTCCGGCCTGATCAAAGAGCACTTCAAGGAAACCATGGATGGATTGTTCGAACACCTCACAGCAGGAGGAGCTAACTCTGGCGACAGGGTGGGTAGAAATGATAAGGGAGACAATCCAAATAATTGCCTATGCAGCTTTGTGGTCTCGTGGTATGGCACTCGCCTTTGGACAAATATGTTCCAGGTTTGAGTCCTGTTCTGAGTGGTGCAAAATTGAGTCCTTGGAAAAGGCTCTTTACTCACATTCTCTCACAATACTCAGGTGTAAAATATGTACCCGTTACAGCATTTTCTCAGTAATAAAATACAATAAAATTGTAATGTCCCCTGACAGGCATCATGTCCTGTCCCACTTTCCAATCTGGAAGCGAGTGCCATATCACAAGACCACATAGCTGCACATAGCTGCTAGAAATGGTCAATATTTTTTCTAGTATCCCTTCTATCCATCTAACTGTATTTGGGTAACTGTTTCTGTCATATCTTGCTCTTTGCGCGGATAGGGCAAGGGGGGGGGGGGGGGGGGGGTTAAAAAACAAATCTAGACTACACCCTGGATAGATATTCAGATATTCGTTAGGCGAGTACGCGGCTATGTGGTCTAGTGGTATGACACTTGCTTTCGGATCGGAAGGTCCTGGGTTCAAGCCTCACTCGACGCATAGTTGAGTCCTTGGAAAAGGCTCTTTACTCACATTCTCTCACCGTACTCAGGTGTAAAATGAGTACCTGGCTGTTAACAGCGTTGTGTCTGT
>NC_088373.1:15882140-15897140 GCF_034508935.2 Berghia stephanieae | reverse complement strand
ACATATTCTTATTCTATACAACTTTTTCTATCCATATACATAATTTCAAAGGTATACAGTGAAAGGTAAAAATTTTATACCCATGTCAATTCGAGAGAAATTAGTTCGGACTTAGTCATTTTTTACGAGAAATCAGCATCTCCTATCAAATACTGGAAGTTCGCAATGCTACTGTGCAATGAAATTCACTCGTAAACTGGTGAAACTTCTCGGACTTGTTCAATGTGTACTGAAATTTGATCTTATTTTTTTTTTACTGTGATTGTTTAATAAAAAAGTATTGAAATGCAGTGGCGAAGTTGGCGAAAAGCTCCATTTCGCAGAATGTCCACAAAAATACGACAAATATCGAATAATTGACCATAACTTTGAAACCAATGCTCAGAATACCTTGAAACTTGCTATGTCTATGTATTTTCATGCACTGAATTCAAATCTGATGCTTACAAGTACATAAAAACACATATTGGGATAAAATTTTACATTTTGAGGGTAAAAGTAAAATTAACGCGAACACGCCACAGATGAATCACGAGCATCTAATAACACAGCGTAAAAATCTTCTCAGTTCATGGAACGGAATGAAACTTTGCTTGCATATACAATACGATGCTCTGATATCAAATACCAAGCTCAATTACAAAAATAAAGCTCATATAATGACTTGACTTGACTTAGATGCCTTTCGCGTCTCGACCGAAAGATCGGGTCGCCTTGGCTGTTTCCAGTATTTCCTGTGTGAGGTGTCTCCAATATTGCCGGTCCTCTGCTAGGGTTCTCAGATTTTCAAGGTCCCCTGCCGTTATGAGACTAATGCTTTGTCCAAGTGTTGTGAGGTTTTTGTTTAGGATCACAGGGAGTGTTGTGATCGGTCTTCCTCTGAAAAGGTTCCCGTGTTTTTGGAAGTATCCCGACATGGCTTGGTTAGCTGGTATGTTTTTGTCCCTGTGTAGTATGTGACCGCTAGAGCATCATATCCAGTATCTCCTGTAATAAGAAGCAAAATACCTATGAAAAAATATTCAAGGTGACTTATGG
This sequence comes from Berghia stephanieae, assembly GCF_034508935.2. Taxonomy (NCBI): domain Eukaryota; kingdom Metazoa; phylum Mollusca; class Gastropoda; order Nudibranchia; family Aeolidiidae; genus Berghia; species Berghia stephanieae. Next base: position 15,896,102 of record NC_088373.1, on the reverse strand, counting down.
TATGAAATGTTTATAAATAAATTGAAAGAATCCCATCTGTATCGAAGCAAAACAATTCGTTGACAACAAACCGGAAGTCGCCTGTCGATTTCGTTGACTTGACTAGGCATACCCGGTTGAAAGGATAATAAAGTTACTAAGGTGATAAAATAAGAAAGATTGTCATTTTTCAGTTTTAAAACGATACCTTATTCTAATAAAAAAAGTTGGTTAGGTCAACCAAGGCCTAATAACCTATCGAGAACAGCGTAAAGTAGCGAATCGAGGACAACAAAGTTAGGCTGTTCCATAGCTGTGCTTACTCCCACTGGCAAAAAAGGAAAATGGAACGTAATATTTGATATAATTAATCTTGGTAATTAAACTGCATTTAATTTTATTAACAAAAACACTTACTTAGCACAGACATTGGGTCAGTATCCTTTTTGAGAGTCTTTTTTTCACAGTCCGTTGAGTCGGACCGCAGGTCACGACCAGCCGGTAGATCTGCATCGAGTTCAACGATTGGAATGGCAGCCATAGTTCAGAAGTCAGGAGAACGGTATAATATAGGGTGTCGTTGCGTTCAAATCGCTGTCGCTGTGATTTTGCTTTTAACTTTTAATAAATATGTTTTTGTTGATGAAAAATTTGTCTTTCTGATAGTGTAACACAAGCCAAGGCTTATATTCGGCGTCGGGTGAAAAATTAGAGCTTTCGCTTTCACAACGATATTTCGACGGCTTCGCGGATATAAACCTTAGCTTGTGTTACATGTTTGTAAAGCTTAATTCCCGCTCTTTTCAGTGGTGAAAACCGTAAGTCTCTACGACACACACAGCTAAAGCGCGACCCGTTTGTTTACAACCACTGCAATCCGGTGCGTGGTTCACCCGCCGATATCGTAACGAAAAAGTTAGAAAATTAAGCTGTTCATTCTAGTAATTGCCGAAAAACAATACAGCGTAACAAAACAACATTTACAAATTATTAAAGAGTGAACTTTGAAGTTTATACAGATATAAATTTTCTTTTTCTTTTATTAATATCTTTATAACAACGATTTGTTGAAAAAGCCCAACTTACTACACTTCGACGGGCTTACGATAGATTTTCAACCGATTCATTGTGTGACTTTGCGGTACCTACTATAAACTTTCAAGGTTACACATAGTTTTGTGTGTTGGTCCGTTATATTTCCGGATGGCAATGTTGTGAGTTTCTTAGCCAATCGCACATCATCTATCGGTGCTTGCCATATCTTATATATATATATATATATATATATACATTTATATACACATCGATAGACAGAGGAATCCTGATGAAGCCAACACTGCCTGACCAGAAAGATTGGTTAACTTTAACCCTCCCCTTACCACCTACAGCAAAATCGTTACATTTGTTTTGATACAATATACATTTTTTTATTATTCAGATTTATTTTGTACATCACAATGATCATTGTTTGATTGATAAGAACATAAAGTTGTTTTGTATATAGATTGTTAGAGTTAAAAAAATCTATTTTTCTGCTGGGTAACCCTGTAATTTGATATATTAAAAAAAAAACCCACAATTTCTGTGTGTTTGTTATTGTAGGCATGGCCTGACGATGCCCTGGTGAGGGTGGCCAACAAATTCTTGGAAGAGGCCGACATTGACGACAGAGAGAAGGGAGAATGTGTCAACATTTGCAAGTCTTTCCATCAAAGTGTCAGAGATCTGTCTGTCAAGTAAGTATGCATGTGTGATTGTGTGTGTGTGTGTGTGTGTGTGTGTGTGTGTGTTTGGTTGTTATACAGGCATGTGTGTTAATGTGTATATGAATTTTTGTTTGTGTATGTAAATGGGGGATGCGGGGGCAGAGGATGAGGATGAAGGGTGAGCGTGCAATCCTTTTGTAAGGATGGGTTTTATGTGTAAATGGCTGTGAGTTATTTGGTCTGGTATATAATAATAATATTTTTGTTTCTTAAGAGTATCGTATTTTTAGTCAGTAAACTGTTCATTATGATGCGATGTGTTAAGTGTGTATTGTGTTAGGTATGGAATTTGTTAAGTGTGTGGTTTGTTGAGAGAGTGTTGTGTTGTTAAGTGTGTGATGTGTTAAATTGTAATTTTCGTTTTATTCATTTTTATCTCTAAACTATCTTATAAAGAATCATTTTATTTTTTTATTTTTTAATCATTTTTTTTTGCCTTTTGGCAGATTCTTGAATGAGCTAGGACGTCATAATTACGTCACACCCACGTCATACCTCGAGCTGATCAACTCGTTCAAGAACCTTCTGTACAAGAAGCAAGACGAGACGATGAAGGCAAAGAGGCGATACGTTGTGGGTCTGGAAAAACTCGCCTTTGCTGCCAGTCAGGTAAATTTAGCTACAGCTCAAAGATGACTCACTGTATCTATCTGGTAATATGTCGGGATGACCTAGATGAAGAAAAAAAAAGTTTTGACACATAAGGATCAAAAATTGAAATAAAAGCTTTTGGATGGTTAACTCACTCAACCCTGACACCAACTATATCCGTAGTTTATTCGGGCTACTTTTACCCCGTGCCTATTTATTACATTTTTATGAGACAAATTATAGGCGTAGAATCAAAGCTAATGTTTTTAGTTTTTACATGATAATGATAGTTGAATAAAACTATGTACATGCTCATTTTTAATACATTTTTTCCAATTTCGAAAAGTAGCAAAAATATCTAGGATTGAGTGAGTTAAGAAACAACTCCTTTTCGTCAAAGAATTTATGTATTTTAACTTTTACTAAGTTAAGCTTTAAGTCCAATTTTGAACATCAGATATACCCCAAAACTGAGCATTTCAAATTGTGAAATTAGGCTATGTGATATAAAGATGCATAATAGAATTATGACCAATTCTTATCAAAGATCTGTTTTTGAATTCCAGGTCGCCTCTATGCAAAAAGAATTGGAAGAGCTCCAACCCCAGCTGGTTGTCTCTGCAGCAGAAAACGAGAAGATGCTGAAGGTGATCCAGGTGGAATCGGCAGATGTGGAGAAGAAGAGCGAGAAGGTGGCCCAGGAAGAGGCCGTTGCCAATGAGAGCGCATCACAAGCCCAGGCTCTCAAGGATGACTGTGAGGCACAGCTCGCTGAGGCCATTCCTGCCCTAGAGTTGGCCATTGCTGCCCTCAACACTCTCAAGGTTTGTTTGATTTCGTGTTCACGCCAGAACTCCTTCCATTGGTGGACCAAATTAATTGAAATTAGAAATTGGCTTTCGATTCACTTTGTTTTGTCTTATTATGATCTAGACCTGTATGGTCTTGTCAACTGACTTACTTGACTTATGCCTCTTGGCTCCTGGCAGAGCATAGGGCGTCAACAGCACTCTTCCATCTTCTTCTGTCCTTGGCACAGACCTTTACCTCAATCCAGGTAAGAGTGGAGAGGCATAAATCTTGGTGAAAGTTTCTCCTCCAAGTCTGTTTTGGACGACTCCGTTTCCTATTTGTCTATTGGGCTAGATTATATATGCAGCTTTTTGGCATGGTATCATGAGAATTTACTTCTTTTCTGCAGCATCCACCCAGGGTTTGAGTTTCACTGTGGGCGACATATAATTAATTCCTTTTATTCTTAGGTGTAAAACAAGTAACTGATCACAAACAGTGAGTCTCAGCTGAAAAAAAAAATTCGATAGAGTCTCTCAGGTTTCATGTTCTACTGTGTATCTTCAATATTGATTGTGACGACATGAAAACATTTGTAAAGCACTTTCAAATCATTGAGTTGGCATTGCTCTGTATGAAGGCTTGCAATTTTTATCTTTTCAAAGTCCATTTGATCCTAGATCGGATTGCCATTGGAATCAACTGGTCCCATCCGTTATCTGTTAGACTCTTTCATGACAGACCTTTCAATTTCCACATGGCGATGATGACGTGTTGACTGTTGACTGTTGACAAGTGATTTACAAAGATCTGATTAAATCAACTTGGTTGCAATAATTTACAATTGCTTTACAAATGTTGCTTTACACTCTAATGACCAGGCAACTGACCGGCGCAATTTAACTATGATTTCCTTTAATTATTGATATCTGTGCTTATTCCTAATTTATTTAAATCATCAAAGCACACCTAACATAACACACAAAAGACGTGTATTATATTCTAGCCCTTGCTATCTATTTTACAACACGAATGTAACCTTTGGCCTCATTAATTCCAGCCTAATGTAACCTTTGGCCTCATTAATTCCAGCCTAATGTAACCTTTGGCCTCATTAATTCCAGCCTGCTGACGTAACCATCGTCAAGTCCATGAAATCTCCACCAGCTGGTGTCAGACTTGTCATGGCTGCTGTTTGTGTCATGAAGGATATCAAACCCGTCAAGATAGACAACCCAGACAAACCTGGACAAAAGGTAAATTTTTTTAAAGTAAATTAATAAATCAAATAGATGAATGGATATCAAGCTAGCACGCAAATAGATAAAGCAAGCAAATAGAGGAATATATAAATAAATAGTGATAGATAAATATATTAATGAATAAATACATGAAATAAAAAGATAAATAGTTAATAAATAAATAGATAAATAAATGAATGAATAAATACATGCTTTAAAAAAAAAGTTAATAAATAAATAGATAATAATGAATAAATAAATAAATAAATAAATAAATAAATAAATAAATAAATAAATAAATTAATTAATTAATTAATTAATTAATTAATATATAGGTAAATAAATAAATAAATAAATTAGTGAAAATAACAAAAATGGAGAAATAAATTCATAAATGAAAAATCTATACTGAATAAATGAAAATTCAATCATGATAATGATAAAACAATAAACAAAAAGGAATGAATAAATGAAAAGAAAAATTAAAACTAGAGACGCTCTGAGCATTCATAAAGCTACATCCCCCCCCCCCCCCCTTCCGCGTTAAATAATGATTTGATTAGATCTTAGTTAAAGTTTCTGGATGTTGGCTGATATTTGTGTCGCCTAACAATCTCATCTCAGATCCAAGACTTCTGGGGTCCTAGCAAGAAACTTCTGGGAGAGATGAATTTCCTCCAGATGCTTCTGGAATACGACAAGGACAACATCCCTGTGCACATCATGAAGAAGATCCGTGAGGAATACATCACCAACCCGACTTTCAAACCAGAAATCGTCGCCAATGCCTCGTCTGCTGCTGAAGGTATTTGTCTCGTCCTTAGAGTTATATTTTGGGGTTCCTGATTGTTCAGTTGATAGAGAGAGTATGCCTAACAAAGGGAATTGAGCTTTTTTAAAAAAAAGAAAAAAAAAGAGCATTTATACAGTGCAATATCCGCTAAAAGTTCTCAAAGTGCTTTACAAGGGGTCCCTGGCCAACAGCAACACTTATCATTTAGGACGGGACATGACGCCTGTTAGGTGATATTGCAATTTTTTTCGGACAGAGACGATGCTGTTAACGGCCAAGTATTCATTTTACACCTGAGTATGGTGCGTAAAGATCCTTTTCCAAAGACTCAACTATGCATGGTCGAATGAATAAACTTGTGTGATACCAAAAAAACTATTGGAAAGCACCTCTGAGCACTATTTGTGGATACTGGTGCTATATCAAATAATAATTATAATGATAATTATAATAATGTATATATAGCTTCATAAAGTTCATGAAAACCCAACTTTTACTTTTGATGCAACTGATCACTAATGAGGTTTTTAGTTTTTTTAGTTTTTTTTTTTTTAGTTTTCATTTTACCAATATACACAAGAAGTTTGCCATCTTATTTAACTCTCTCCTCACCGATCATTTTCAGTATGTTCCCAAAATGGCAGGCTTAGCCAGCAGAAAAATTAGATTTTAAAAAACTCAAACAAGCTCTCTACAAAACAACGTTATGTTCTTATTAATTAAACAAAGATCATTCTTCAAATTTTGTGTTCTACCAAACAAATATGAATAAGAAAAATGTATTTATTGTGTCGTAACAAATGTGATGATTTTGCTGCAGGTGGTAAGGAGAGGGTTAAATAATGATAATGCTTTCATTGAATTTGACAGGTCTGTGCAAGTGGATCCTTGCCCTAGAAGTGTACGACAGAGTGGCCAAGGTCGTGGCTCCGAAGAAGGAAAAACTGAAGGAGGCAGAGACTGAGCTGGCAAAGATGATGGAGAACCTGACGGAGAAGAGAAACGAATTGGCTGCTGTGCAGAAGAAGCTGCAAGACTTGAAGGATAACTTTGAACAAATGACGGAGAAGAAGAAGAATTTGGAATTCCAGGTGGGGTAATTTTTAAAAAAATGAAAAATACAAAAACTTACTTATCCAACACGGGTAACCAGCTGAGCTAATAACTAGAGGTGCCTAAATGAGTCAATAAAATGGAGATTAAGATAAAGGGAGTAAATCTGACTCATGAATGAACAACACAAAATAAAACGATGTTTCGACCTTTGGCATTTCTCAAGTAAACACATATGTATTTTGTGTTTACTTGAGAAAGGCCAAAGGCCGAAACGTCGTTTATTTTGTGTTGTTCATTCATGAGTCAGATTTACTCCCTTTATCTTAATCTCCATTTAATCAGCTGAGTTCCAGCCTTTGGTCTAGCGCTATGACGTAAAAGTTGGAATACAAAATGAAAAAAAAAAAACCCACAAAAAAACTGAATGGTCAATATTAATTTCTCAATTTATAGTATTGTGTCGTCAACGTGAAGCAGGCTGAATTATTAAAGTCAAAATTTATTATTAGTTCAATTTTTTTTTTCTTAGGCTAAAAAACTATATACTTTTCCTCAAGAAAGCAATAAATGAAGCCACGTTTAACAAATATATTATAGGATGTAATTTCACAGCATCTAACTCATTATAAAATTTTAAGAAAGTCATCATATTATGTATTTACCTTATTCTATTTTCGTCATAATCAACCATCACCATCACTATCCTCCTAATCCTTCTCCCATTTCGTTATCCAAAGGTGGATCTCTGTGGAAAGAAACTTGTGAGAGCTGAGAAACTAATCGGAGGTCTGGGAGGAGAGAAAGAAAGATGGACGAATGCAGCCAATGACCTCCAGAATATTTACGACAACTTGATGGGCGATGTCCTCATCTCAGCCGGTGTCATCGCTTACCTGGGACCTTTCACTTCATCCTTCAGGGATGCTGAAACTAGCGCCTGGATCAAACTGTGCAAGGTGGGTCTGACATGGTGGTTTTTTGCCAAAAAAAAAAAAAAAATCCCAAATTTAGCAAGCTAAAAACAACAAAATTTGCAAAAAATTTGCAAAAATTTGCGATTAATTTTACTAAAGACCCTTAAGTAGTTCATGAAAGAGAATGGTATTTGTTTGTTTTTAAGGATTTTACGGCGCTTGCAACAAATGCAACGTGGCCACAAACTATGCAAAAAATTGCCATGCCAGTTGGGTGCTGGGTTAATGTAATGGTCCTGTTTCTAGATTGTTGTTCAAAAATACAGTATGTTCAATATTAATCAAATAGCAAAAACTATAATCTTTTTCAAATTCAAATTGAGCTTTTATATAGTGCAATATCCACTAAATTTGCTCAAAGCGCTTTACAAGGGGTCCCTGTCCAGCAGCAACTAGTATCATATAGAACAAAGTATGACGCCTGTTAGGCGATATTACAAATTTTTTTTTCCGGACAAAGACAATGCTGTTAATGGCCAGGTACTCATTTTACACCTGAGTACGGTTAGAGAATGTGAGTAAAGAGCCTTTTCCAAGGACTCAACTATGCACCGAGCAAGGCTCGAATCCAGGACCTTCCTATATACAGATCAGAAGCTGAGTGCCACATCACTAGACCACAAAAGCACCTAATGATCCATAACCAGGGATCTACAGATCAGAAGCTGTCCCACATCACTAGATCCCAAAAGCACCTAATGATCCAGAACCAGGGATCTCTAGATCAGAAGCTGTCCCACATCACTAGAGCACAAAAACACCTAATGATGATATGAAGAACGTTTCCCATAAGTACTATACAGTCTGATAAATATCCACTTGTCATTTAATCCTCAGAGTAAAGATATTCCATGTTCCACTGAATTCTCCCTGAGTAAAATCCTTGGGGAACCGATCAAGATTCAGGCCTGGAATATCGCTGGTCTGCCCAAGGACAGCTTCTCGATTGACAATGGTGTCATCGTAGCCAACTCTAGAAGATGGTATGTCATCCTGGTCGTTTTCTTCATCATCATCATCATCATCATCATTATTGTTACAAGCACTAACGCCGCCAACACTATCATCACCACGCACAATAATCATCAACACCATTACCACCACCACCTTCACCACCACCAGCATCAGCATCATCATCATCATCATCATCATCATCATCATCATCATCATCACCATCATCACCATCACCACCACCACCACCATCATCATAACCATCATCATCATCATCATCATCATCATCATCATCATCATCATCATCATCATCATCACCACCACCACCACCACCATTACCACCACCATCATCATCACATAAAAATTCCCCAAAAGAGTCAATCAATAACCTTGACCTTCACCCTTTGACCCCAGGCCTCTCATGATCGACCCTCAAGGTCAAGCCAACAGATGGGTGAAAAACTCCGAGAAGGACAACTCCCTATCCGTCATCAAGCTGTCCGACTCGGACTACATGCGTACCCTGGAGAATTGCGTGACCTTCGGCAACCCACTTCTTCTGGAGAACGTAGGGGAGGAGCTTGACCCGAGTCTTGAACCGTTGCTGCTGAAACAGACTTTCAAACAAGGTGAGAATTTTGTACAACTGGGTGTCAAAATGTCGTTTGCCAGCCATATATATATCCAAAAAACTATAACTATAATATATCCACTTTCAATTTAACTAAGACTTAGTGTTCATTACACTGTGATGGTTATGGTCAAGTGGTGTTTTGATACCTACTTACAGCATTACAAGCAATTAAACGAAATCAAACATGGTGGCACAAACCATTTCATCCAGACCTGTCTACCAACTTAAATTTTAAAAATTTTAATTCGTAATTTTTAGGAGATACAGATTGTTGTCGTTATAGTTAACCTTTAAAATAAACAATTTATTACCCTCATAATGACTGAATTACATTTCCATAGCCTTACAATTGTCCAGCCGCAGTGATTGGGTAGCTGAAATTGGAAGACCTAGAAATTATTTTCAGATAAACTTACAATTTACCTCAAAAAGGTAAAACTAATATTCTCCATCAAAAGGTAACAAACAATAGTTGTTCATTTAACTCAACAAAAAAATGGGATTAATTTCAGTTCCATGGGTTACGACGTGTACATATTCGCAGGTCTGATAACCCAAATTGTAACTGGCTCATTGGTGTAATGGAAATACTCTCAAATTAATGCAAAATTAAATATTCTCCAATACAGCAGTGATAAATCAGGCCCATCATCTTGTGCTTGGTTATCAGACCTGGAAATATGTGCACCTTAATAGTTTATCCTTAACTTACCTTTATTTGTCATTTGGCATGAACTTGATAGATAAGGTAAGGTAACAGTGTTTAACTCACTCAACCCTAACACCGACTATATCCGTAGTTTACCCGGGTTACTTTTACCCCTTGCCTATTTATTACATTTTTCTGAGACAAATTATAGGCGTAGTATCAAAGTTTTTAGTTTTTACACGTTAATGATAGTTGAATAAAACTATCTATGTACATGCTCATTTTAAATACATTTTTCCAATTTTCAAAAGTCGCAAAAATCTCTAGGATTGAGTGAGTTAAAGTATTATTTATTCATAATAAATGAAATATGAAATTTCTGGCTGTTTTTGTATGGAAAATGCATTCAAACTTTTTTTTTTTAAATCCATAACAATATTATAATAATGTTGTAACAGTCTTTTCTCGCAAACTGAATGACGAAGATGAAGACACCCACTCGTCGAGTCGGGAGACCACTGGTATGAGTGACTGTGTATTCATTCACTGGATGGTTGAAATAATGTGTTCTCCTGGATGTGTCATTTATGATAAATGGATGTGTTAATTTTGGGAGTGATGATTTATAATACATAATATATAATGTGTTGATCCCATGTATAGGTGTGTACAATCCCACTGTGTGTGTCATTGCTATGTTTCATTATTCCATATAATCCAAGACTTTCTCTCCAGGCAGATTTTTTAGCACAAAGTTCATTAATTGTCTTGGGTTTTTTTGTTTTCTTTTGGAACTCAATGTTCCGTTTTAAGATTGTTTTAGTTCACAGTAACTGTGATATTCTTTTCAGGAGTCTATTTTTATAATGGCTTATATAATTGCCACATTCTTCTAAAAATATATATTGCCAGTACTTACTGAGAATTGACATGTTAAATTATGCTTAACAAATCTAGACAATGAAAATAAAACATTCTTACCAGTCAATATATAATACCTCGTCACGAGATATTTTGGTATGGATTGACAAAGAATACAAATTTCACATCACAATTTATATTGTAAGTAATAATATGTTTGACAATAATGGTAGGTATAAAATGACAGAAAACACAAACCATACAACATAATCAATATGTACGTAATACTTTTTGACAATACTGCTTGGTATAAAATGACAAGATAACACAAACCACACAACACAATCAACATGTACATGAATACTTTATGACAATATTGGTTGGTATAAAATGACAAATTATGATGACATAGGCCAAACCACACAACAACAATCTCCAATTTTTTTATGAATGTCACCTACTACAATCTAAGCTGCCAAAGGGCCTAATGACGGCACACGGCCACCATCCTCTCGATGTTCAAGTTCTCTGAGTGCCAAGTGTAAGATTGAATACCCCAATTTATTCTATTATCTACCTTACTCTGAAAAAAAAAAAACAAACAAAAAAAAAAAAAAAACAACAACAAAACAACACCAACAGAAATACAACGCAGTGGCTATTTTTAGTCCCGTAAAGATGGTACCCAGATCTATTTTTACAATTCCATATTATGATTCTGCCATGGCGTGTGGTGGAAGCTGATCCAAGTGAGGTCCCAGACCTCTCCAAAATTCCATCCTCAGAAAAGGAGGACCTATCTACTATCAATGCAGGTCTTAGATCAGGAAGCTGACATTTTCTGAGGCAAAGCAAGTACTTCAGACTCCAGTGCGGAGGCCTGGGCCAAGGTGCTTGATTAGTTAGGAAAAAAGAGATATCCCTTGAATGGATTTGCAACATATTTACAGAATCATTTGGAACTGTAAAAATAGATCTGAATACCGTCTTTACAGGACTGTAAAAATAGCCACTGCGAAAAAACAAACACAAATTTTAAATTTTGCCCCCCAAAAAACCAACAACTGGTCCTTCAAATTATGTCGAAAATTGGGTGTCAAAATGTCGTTTGCCAGCCATATCCAAAAACTATAACTATATTGTTGTATCCATTGTCAAAAACTCTCAAACCCGAGGACAGTCTTTTGAAGGCTTCATCATTGAAGTTGAAGTCCCAGGTTTGAGAGTTGTTTTTTTTTTTTTTTTTTTGGCAAGATGAGAGTCATTTTAAATCGATCGACATTTGAATTTGAATGACACGTTTTCTGGCCAAAATTATTAATGCGTGTTGTTGGTATTTGTTTTGGGTTTTTTTTTCAGAGTAATGTAGTTTTGTCACGGCTGATAATCGAGTCTGTTTTTATCATAGTCACTAAATGGCCTTTTGGAATGCTGCCTCTCACGAACATCACATCACGAATAAACATTGTAATTATTCCAGAGATATCTTTTCTTCCTATTATATATAATAATAATAATAATAATAATAATAATAATAATAATAATAATAATAATAATAATAATAATAATAATAATAATAATAATAATAATAATAATAATAATAATGATAATAATAATAATAATAATAATAATAATAATAATAATAATAATAATAATAAAATAATAATCTATTTATATCAATTATAGAATATGTCACGTGTCCATGTCACATGACGTATAATATTTCATGCGTCACGCACGTTCACGACAACAACGTCATTAGTATAAATTCGTGACCCTCTCTCCACCCACCCTTCCACCTACAATATTTCTTGTTACCAATAATTTGTCATCATTTAATTTTGTACGTACGTCACCTACATATTTTATGTGACATTTCATTTGCCAAAGGTAATTTTTTATTCTTATATAAAGTAATATATATTTATATGAATGATAAGATGTGTCTAATAAATAGAGGTGCCTAAGCGAGTCAATAAAATGGAGATAAAGATAAAGGGAGTAAATCTGACTCATGAATAAGGGAACAACACAAAACAAATAGCGTTTGTCACTTGTCCTTGCCACATCACGTGCATTTCACGCGTCACGCACACAGCGTCGTAAGTACAATTTCGTGACCCACTTGCCAATCGTCATTTATTTCATTTCCAACATTTATCTATTGTAATACTATATTTATTTCCTCTATCACTTCTTCATTTATCGTCTCTTTATTTCCACCATGGCCTTTGTCATTTATGGTAATTAAATTATAATCTAACTGGTTGCCACTGTGACCGTAGCCATCGTTAAGTTAAAGCCTGACACTGAAACCTATTTTGACGTCATTATTTCTTTTTTTTTGCACCGCCTAATGAGTTGTCGTTAGAAGTGCTCATGGAAACAAGTGGTCCCATTGGTTGAACTATTGAATACAACTCAGGATTTGTTTTCTTTTGTGGCCAAAGACTGGCAAATTCACGTCATTTTTTGGTCAGTGTCAGGCCATAACTTTACGAAGGCCACGCTGTGACCCCCCCCCCCCCCCAAAAAAAAAAAAAAAAGAAAAAGGCACAGACAAACCAAACCGTTAACTGACTAAATATAACAAAATGTACATATTTATATTATATTTATGTTATATTTATCTACATTCCAGGAGAAGTGTGTAAGTATAGCTTCAGATAATACGAATAAATCTACAGCTTTTTTATTTATTTATTATTTTTTTTTACTTTTTAATGCCATTCCCACAGACCCAATTATTACCAACTATTAAAAACATTTTTTTTGCATAGGAAATAACTAACCCCCATTTTATTTTATCGACACAATTTATGTATCTAGGATTAGTATTGTTTTGTTTTTTACTTTATTTTCTTTATTCATCCCCCCTCCCCCCACCCTTGCCCCCACACCTTCCCCTTCCCTTTTTTAACATTCATAGTTTTTACATCATTCGTGCTGAACGTTATAAGCTTCCCTATGAGACGATGTGTACATATATTCAGGTCTGACATCCGACTTCACTTATGGGCCTATTTTTTAAAACATTGTTGTAATGAACAATATTTTGTCACATTTTTTTTATTTTGAGATTTCCATTACATCAATGGGTCCATAAGGAATTGGGTTATCAGACCTGAAAATAAGTGCACGTCGCTATGAGAGATACAGTAAATGTGACCCATCGCCTCGAAACGGTATTATTTCGAGGTGAACCAGATCCCGAAAAAGGATTTTAACGGCCAGGTACTCATTTTACACCTGATGAGAGAAAGTGAGTAAAGAGCCTTTTCCAAGGGCTCAACTATGCGCCGAGCGAAGCTCGAACCCAGGACCTTCCAGTCCGAAAGGGAATGTGTCATACTACTAGACCACATAGCCGCACAATAGAACAGAAGGACTTACCTCAAGTCTACAATTTTTTAAACTTCAAATTCAATAATTTAGCATTCAAACCACTCCGAAATATTACCGTTTTTTAGACGACAGGTCACTTACCATGTATTTAGAAGAATTCCAAAAAAATAATAATAAATAAATAAATAAACGAACTAAAAAACGTAACAAAAAACAAAACAAAACAAAAAACACACAAAAAAAAACAAAACAATAACAACAAAAAACAAAACAAAAAAAAACACTGTACAATTTGGTCACGATTTTTCAGCGTTCCCAGTTGAACGAATT
>NC_088373.1:15869640-15877140 GCF_034508935.2 Berghia stephanieae | reverse complement strand
CCCTAGTCTCAAAACGGAATACTTCCGGAAGTATAACGGACCAACACACAAACTCTGTGTAACCATGAACTTTTATAGTCTGGTTAATACAGTTTAGTGAGAACAACTCGCAAACGCGGATGGCAAAAACAATAACAAAGGCCTGAGTGACGTCATCTGCATACTATCTATATTATCGTTCTGTCTCCCCCCCCCCCCCCCCGCCCCCTCCCCTACCCCCTCTCTACCACTGAATAAACTATGATTTTTATAATATATTTGCACTCACTCGACCTCTAATGACTTCCGCTTTCAAGGTCATCACGATACGAAGCTGCTCCGTACTTCTTTTAATTTTTATTTATTGCTTTTCTTTAATTTATTCTTGAATTATCTTTTTTTTAAAAATAGTAATAGATATTTATTGTTCATAAATATGGCGTTTGTTATTTGAATAGGTTATTGCCGCACTCAGGAAAAACACATATTCAAAAATTTGGCCAGAAAACTCTTCCGAAATACACTTTAAATTTTTTTGCAAATACAAACCATTTTTTGAGTCATCAATCAGCTGACAATCATACCACAGTCAACTGGCCATGATGGTGATATAGTTGAAGTAAATCACAAAGATTCTAGATTTTTGATGTTTTGTAATTCTTTTCCATACATATCCATCAATTTAAATGACCATCATATTGACAAAAAAAAAAAAAAAACACCTCTCAAACCTGGGACTTTGCGAGGTTTTCTTTCAATCCCAAGTTTGAGAGTGTTTTTTTTTTCTCCCAAAATAAGAGTCATTTAAATGGATCGATATTTGAAGGATGAGTTTTTTTGGCCATTTTTTAAGCATACGTGTTTTTCCATAATACGACAGTTGTTTTGGCCATTTTTTAAGCATACGGTTTTTCCATAATACGACAGTTTTTTTGGCCATTTTTTAAGCATACGTGTTTTTCCATAATACGACAGTTTTTTTTTGGCCATTTTTTAAGCATACGTGTTTTTTCCATAATACGACAGTTTTTTTTGGCCATTTTTTAAGCATACGTGTTTTTCCATAATACGACAGTTTTTTTGGCCATTTTTTAAGCATACGTGTTTTTCCATAATACGACAGTTTTTTTGGCCATTTTTTAAGCATACGTTTTTTCCATAATACGACAGTTTTTTTGGCCATTTTTTAAGCATACGTGTTTTTCCATAATACGACAGTTTTTTTGGCCATTTTTTAAGCATACGTGTTTTCCCATAATACGACAGTTTTTTTTTTGGCCATTTTTTAAGCATACGTGTTTTCCCATAATACGACAGTTTTTTTTGGCCATTTTTTAAGCATACGTGTTTTTCCATAATACGACAGTTTTTTTTGGCCATTTTTTAAGCATACGTGTTTTTCCATAATACGACAGTTTTTTTGGCCATTTTTTAAGCATACGTGTTTTTCCATAATACGACAGTTTTTTTGGCCATTTTTTAAGCATACGTGTTTTTCCATAATACGACAGTTTTTTTGGCCATTTTTTAAGCATACGTGTTTTCCCATAATACGACAGTTTTTTTTTTGGCCATTTTTTAAGCATACGTGTTTTCCCATAATACGACAGTTTTTTTGGCCATTTTTTAAGCATACGTGTTTTTCCATAATACGACAGTTTTTTTTGGCCATTTTTTAAGCATACGTGTTTTTCCATAATACGACAGTTTTTTTTTTGGCCATTTTTTAAGCATACGTGTTTTTCCATAATACGACAGTTTTTTTTGGCCATTTTTTAAGCATACGTGTTTTTCCATAATACGACAGTTTTTTTGGCCATTTTTTAAGCATACGTGTTTTTCCATAATACGACAGTTTTTTTGGCCATTTTTTAAGCATACGTGTTTTTCCATAATACGACAGTTTTTTTGGCCATTTTTTAAGCATACGTGTTTTTCCATAATACGACAGTTTTTTTGGCCATTTTTTAAGCATACGTGTTTTTCCATAATACGACAGTTTTTTTTGGCCATTTTTTAAGCATACGTGTTTTTCCATAATACGACAGTTAATGTGTTAATAATAGCTATAGATTGATAGTTATTTATTGTCCACAAATGTGGCGCTTGTTGTTTAATTACACATGCTATAACACGACATGAGAACGATAAGATAATATGCAATTAGGAAATACATAATACAGGCATTTATCTCCTTTCATCTCTCTGTCTCTCCCACTCTTTCTTTCTCTCTCTGTGCCTCCCTTTGTCTCCCTCTCTCTTTCTCTCTCTCTCTCTCTCTCTCTCTCTCTCTGTGTGTCTCTCTCTCTCTCTCTCTCTCTCTCTCTCTCTCGGTGTCTCTCTCTCTCAAGATATACAATTAGGAAACACATAATACAGTCATTTATCTCCTTCTAACTCTCTCTCTCTCTCTCTCTCTCTCTCTCTCTCTCTCTCTCTGTCTCTCTCTCTCAAGATATACAATTAGGAAACACATAATACAGTCATTTATCTCCTTCTAACTCTCTCTCTCTCTCTCTCTCTCTCTGTCTCTCTCTCTCAAGATATACAATTAGGAAACACATAATACAGTCATTTATCTCCTTCTAACTCTCTCTCTCTCTCTCTCTCTCTCTCTCTCTCTCTCTCTCTCTCTCTCTCTCTCTATTTCTGTCTCTCTCTGACACACACACATACACACACACACACACACACACACACACACACCCACATGTTTTTTTCATTTGTCAACCAATAGCCTCCGACGGGTATAATGTCGGGATGACCCTAGCGTCTAAAACAAAAAAATGAATGTAAAATCTGAATCGTAAAATTTAAATGTCAATGAAATTTACACAGTTAACCACCGTACTCTGGAAATAAACTTATTAAAAATTTTGGCCAGAAAACTCGCCCTTCAAATATCGATCGACTTCAATGACCTTCATCTTGGCAACAACGAAAAAACAAAAAAACAAAACAAAAAACAAAAACAAAACAAAAACAAAAACAAAAACAAAAAAAAAAAAAAAACAAAAAGAAAACAACTCCAAAAACGGGACTTGTTGCGAGGTCCCAGGTTTGAGAGTTTTTGCCAAGATGAGGGTCATTTATAGCGGTCGATATTTGAAGGACGAGTTTTCTGGTCAAATGTTTAAATACGTATTTTTTCCAGAACTGGTTACGATTTTCTTATGCCATTTTTATAATCATTTAAACTTTATAATCATTTCTTCTTATTTATTAGCTCATCCCGGAATTATGTTATGGTGACGAGATAGGTCAAATATTTATTCAACATTTTTATTCCGTACATTTCACAATTTTTATTCCAATAGAAATGATTGGAATAGAGAATTCAATTTGATTTACAAAAACGGATTATATGATTAGGACATTTCGCGTTTCTCATTTGTCAAAAAAAAAAAAACAAAAAAAAAAACAAAACCAAAACAAATGATGAATAACACTCTAAAGACGAATGAATGGGAGGTGAGTGGATGGCTTTGTTAAGACCAATCAGTCTTTATAATCCTATTCATCGTGTTTTGTTGACAAAGGGGACAACCCGAAACGTTCACTTTATCTATCTTTGTAATTAGATTGAAGCTTGTCTATTCCATTTTATTGTCGTTATTTATTTCTTCCAGCTTCAATCAGCCACATTTGCATTATATCACCATTGTATATTCCAGCTGTTTCAAATGATGTCACTTTTCGTATATTGTATTTGTCTTCTTCTTCTTCTTCTTCTTCTTCTTCTTCTTCTTCTTCTTCTTCTTCTTCTTCTTCTTCTTCTTCTTCTTCTTCTTCTTCTTCTTCTTCTTCTTCTTCTTCTTCTTCTTCTTCTTCTTCTTCTTCTTCTTCTTCTTCTTCTTCCTTCTCTTTTCCTCTTCTTCTTCTGTTTTATGATTTATGGAAGAGTTTCATTTGATTAGATAATTCAATTTGGTATCCTGCCAAGATATGTATATAGGATACAAGACTATGGAAGATCTCTTTCGGCAGTTTTCGTAATTAAAAAAAATATGTCAGTTTAAAAAAACAAACAACTTGATTCTATTAACTTAAACACACAAAATAAATTAGCGACTTTTAATTTTTTTCTCTCTCTCGAAATGTCAATATAGCTAATCTTACACCAACAAAAAGCTCCGTAAAAACGACGATGTAGAAAATATATGAGAAGACTTTCCTTCAATTTTGAATGGATTTAATAATGATGAAAAAAAGTGTCCTATTTCTCAATATCGCAGTTTTAATAATCTATCTGGCATACGTGAACTGAGAAAATTCGTTTCTTGCTTTTTTAGAGGGTCCGCCTTTTTGAAGCGGACCCGTTTAAATTTATTTTTTTAAAAAGAAAGAAAAAATAAAAGAAGTCATTTATTTCATCGTGCAAAGCGCGATTTTGCCGTCTGTGGTCTTGTGGTATGTCACTCGCCTTTGGACCGGGTTCCCTGTGCTCAACGTGCTTTACTAGACGTCCCAAGTCGGCGCAACACTTAGCATCTAGCACGAGACATTTACGCCTGTAAGGCGATATTACAAGTAATTTTCGTCGACAGAGACAACGGCAGTGCCGATCAGGTACTCGTTGGAAATCTAAACACGGTGAGAGATTTTGAGTATAGGGCCTATTTTGAAAGGACTCAGCTCTGCACAGACAACAGCAGCAGGGGCTCGAACCAGTTACCGGCCCGAAGGGTAGTGTCATACTACAAAGCCACAGAACGGTAGGATAAAGCTAAGGATAAATAGACAGTGAAAATATTATAATTCTAACTGAAATGAATTTATTCTCTCCATTGAATATAAATGTATCACTCCCCCCCCCCCACCCCCTACTCCACAAAATCGTACGATATAGAGATAAATAACAATGTGAAATGTGAATGTAAGCTTCAATTTAATTACGAAAACAGATAAAATGAACGTTTCGGATTTCCCCTTTATCAACAAAACACCTGTTTTATTGATAAAGGAGAAATCCGAAACGTTCATTTTATATGTTTTCGTAATTAAATTGAAGCTTACATTCAATTTCACATTGCTATTTATTTCTTCGAGCTTCGAGCAGCAACATTTACATTACCCGATACAGAGAAAGTTGATGGTTATTCAGAAATTTTAGCTTCTCCAGTAAATGTTCAATATATTCTAATTGTATCCATTTCTCCACCCTTCTCACTCCACCAAACAGCTGGCGTCGAGATGATTCGTCTGGGCGACAACGTCATCGAATACAGCCAGGACTTCCGGTTCTACATCACCACCAAACTGAGGAACCCCCACTACCTTCCAGAACTGTCCACCAAGGTCTCCCTGCTCAACTTCATGATCACACCCGAGGGTCTGGAGGACCAGCTGTTAGGAATTGTCGTGGCTAAGGAAAGGTAATTTTTCTATTATTTTTGTCATCCCAAAGAGTCTCGCCCGACGTGTACATATATCTGACATCCGAACGCACTTATATAGATAGTATGCGCTTGGATAAGATGATCACAATATTGCCATCCGGAAGTATAATGGACCAAAGTACAAAACTGTGTGTAACTTTAAATGTTTATAGTCTGGTTAATACAGTTTAGTGAAAATTACTTATAAACGTGGATGGCAAAAAAAAAAAAACCATAACAAAGACCTGAGTGACGTCATCTTCATTCTATCTATATGAGCCTAGTTTAACATTGTTGTAATGGACCATACTTTGCGTCATATTTTGAGATTTACATTCCAACAATGAGCACCTAATAAATTGGGTTATCAGACCTTCAAATAAACACACGTCCGAAATGACATTAGATTGACATCTCAAGTAAAAAATAAACTAACAAAATAGAACAAAGAAAAAAAGAACACAACAAAAGTAAAAACGCCCCCCCCCCCCAAAAAAAAAATAATAATTAAAAAATACCAAAGAAGAAGAAAAAAAACATCAACCCATAAAAATATTACTAACAGAAATAAAATAAGATAAAAGCGACCCCCCCCCCCCCCCCAAAAAAAAAAATAATAATAAATTAAAAAATACCAAAGAAGAAGGAAAAAAACATCAACCAATAAAAATATTACTAACAGAAATAAAATAAGATAAAAGCGACCCCACCCCCCCCCCCCCCCCCCAAAAAAAAAAAATAAATAAAATAAAATAAAATAAAATAAAACAAAAAAAAAAAAAAAAAACAAAAACAAAAAAAAAAAAAATCAAAAAAAAAAAATCAAAACACGAACTAATGACCTCATTGATTTCTTTCTTCCAGGCCAGAGCTAGAGGAAGAACGTCAAGCCTTGATCGTGACTAGCGCCGCCAACAAGAAACAGCTGAAGGAGATCGAGGACAAGATTCTACACACTTTGTCTTCCTCCGAGGGCAACATCCTAGAAGACGAGGCGGCCATCTTGGTTTTGGACTCGTCCAAGATTCTGTCTGACGATATCTCCAAGAAACAGAAGGTAAATTCAATGATAGTCATAACGATGATGTGTTTGATTGTATATGATTAACCCTCTCCTTACCAAGTATAGGAAAATCGTCACATTCGTTACGATACAACCAACATTTTTCTTATTCAAATTTCTTTTGTACATCAATGTGTTGAAAGCGCCGTAAAACCCTTAAACAAAACAACAACAAAACAAAACAAAACGAACAAACAAACAAACAAACAAACAAACAAACACAAAAACCCAAGAAAAAAATAAATAAATAAATAAAACATCATGTATTTATATTTAATTTTTTTTTATTGGCTGAAGACAGGTTTTGAGCCGTGTTCATTTTTTTTTTTTTTTTTCGTTATTTTTTTCTGAAGCTGTTATATATATATTCATTTTTGTTGATTGCATTATACAATCCGAAAAAAAATGTTCCTTTCCCCTAAAGGTTGCCGAGGAGACGGAGAAGAAGATTGAGGCTTCACGTATCGGATACCGGCCCATCGCCAAACACTCGTCCATCCTGTTCTTCTCCATCACCGACCTGCCCAATATCGACCCCATGTACCAATACTCCCTCACCTGGTTTGTCAACCTGTTTATCATGTCTATACAGGACAGGTAGGCCTTATATATTGTCATCATCATCATCTTCATCATCATCATCGTCATCATCATCGTCATCATCATGATCATCATCATCATCGTCGTCGTCGTCGTTATCATCATCATCATCATCATCATCATCATCATCATCATCATCATCGTCGTCGTCGTCGTCGTCGTTATCATCATCATCATCATCATCATCATCATCATCATCATCATCATCATCATGATCATTATCATCATCATCATCATCATCATCATCATCATCATCATCATCATCATACATCATCCTCATCATCATCATCATCATAATCATCATCATCATTATATTTACCACTACCACCACACCACCACCACCATCATTATCATCATCAGCGTCATCATCATCATCATTATCAACATCGTCGTCATATTTACCACCACCACCACCAAAACCACCACCACTACAATTATAATAACTATATTTATCTATTCTTGAGCCCACTTATCCACAAA
>NC_088373.1:15857140-15864640 GCF_034508935.2 Berghia stephanieae | reverse complement strand
TTATTATTATTATTATTATTATTATTATTATTATTATTATTATTATTATGATACACGTGATATCCTCTCTGCCTCTTCACACAAATACACACGCGCATACACACACACTCTCTCTCTCTCCCCTTCCCGCTCACTCTCTTCTCTAAGCTAGTTCGTCATAATAATACTGTAAAACGCATAATCATACTCTTAGTCTTAGTCATTGTCTTAAAACTCGAGAGTGTCCTTAAAAAAGAAGGCCTCCCAAAAAAGCAACTAACCGATGTCTGCGCCTTATAATATATATTGAAAGAATACTTTTTTTTCATCAATAAATCCATTCACAATTGAAGAAAATTGTCGTCTATTATGTTTTTAAAAATATATAAATTGAAATTTTATACGAATTTGACTTCGGGATTAAGTTGTCATTTAGGACACACCTCTATTATCGTTTACATTTAAAACCTGTAAAATGTCCGACAATTGTCGGATTTCCGACATGACAATATCGCTACAATCTTTTTACTTTTTCATCATTATTTTTGGGTACTTTATGTAGGCTAACCATATTGACTTAAAACAGTGTTCCAATTCGTTCCTGAAAAAAATTTCAGATTGTATTGTCAGCTGCCACTTATATTACGTCTGTATATTTGATAAACAATTACTGTCATGGTTCCTGATCCCCCCCCCCCCCCTACCCCAAATTGACAAGTGCCATCAAATCTAATAATATTATTCCTCTACTACCATGACTAATCATTCTCCTCCCACTCCACATCCAGCAGTTACAGGTCTTGTTATGGCTGCAGTATGTTTAATAATATTATTATTATATTACGAGTCCATTTTTGCTCACTCTCAGATCCAAGCTTCAATCAAGATATTACTACGAGAAATATATTATTAAAGAAAAATTTTCTTTTTCTTTCTTGCTTTGTCTTGCACTGTTTCATCATTCTCACTTTTTTTCCAGATCTATACGTCACACCAATGGCTACTCCCTAATTTGTCAATATTGTATAATATGCATGCCTGTTTAACGTTTCGCCTCGTTCCTTCATCCCAGCAATACGTCTAAGATCGTGGAAAGACGCCTACGGTACCCGAGTGACCACACAAGATAATACTATGTACTATACTAATTTTAATACTACACTACGAGTCAATCCACAGAACCAAAGGGGTGGGGTGTGGTGGGGGGGGGGGGGGGGGCGCAACCAGATGTCATCAATAATAATTATAATAATAATAATATGTGACCCACCGTCTCCATCCTGTATTGTGTCTGGACGAATCGCCTTGAGATTGTAATTTCATTTGAGAAGGATAGATATCATAAGCCATAGGAAAAAAATCAAACAAGGTTTAAAATCCCTGAAATCGAGATCAAAGCAAAAACAAAACAAAAATTTGAAACAGAACGCTCTATTCCAAAACAAAAAAAAAAGAATAAATAAATAACATTTTTAAAAAATGAAACAAAAACAACCAAAAGAAGCAAAAAGAAAATAAAAACAGACAAGCAAACTGATTTTTAAAAAAATATAAGGCAATATTATTATCCAATCAGATGTGGCCAATTCACTTTACAGAATGATCTCACAATTTCGGCCCTTAATCTCCTTAAAACGTCAACTTAAAATTGGAATGAAAGAAAAAAAAAGAAGAAGAAAAAGGAAAAAGCAATCTTAAATTTTGATATATATTTTTTTTTTGCAGTGTAAGAAATTGCATTGCATTTTATTTCCACTTCGTAGCGCATTGAAATCAACCAAGCGTGTCATTCGCATTTGTGGCTTTAAATTCAATTCCGTGAATCTAGCACATCCTGATTATATGTGTCAGTGCATGACATAATCAGTCGGAAGGTGAAAATTATGGATTTGCACTTTTTGCATTTTCTGAAAGAATATGCTCACCGGAGCATTTGAATCTTTATTTGAAGTAAATCGGGTGATTTTTCATGAAGTTATGGTCAGATGTATGGGCAACTTTTCTCAAATTTCATACTATTTCAACTTGACTAGCTGTAAAAAATATTTGGAAGTGAAATTTAGCTTTGATATTTCCCTGAAGATGTACAAAAAGGGTTGATTTGATAATTTATGCCAAGAACTCATTTTGGATAAAAATTGACCTTCTAACCCTAGAAAGAGGAGAGCTAACGCGTCGTAACTACTCTTTCTAGGTTCTAACTAAACTCGGCAATATCTCAGTTCAAACCTTTTCCCCCTCCGACTGATTATTTCATTCACTGTAACACAATGCAATGCCGATGTGAGACAGTGGGGTGGGACTTCCAAATTTAGGCGTCTGGTACCAGTATACACACTCTCCTCTCGACGTTCGGACATTTAAAGATAAAGATCTGAACAAGTGTGTTTGAAAGTTGCCAGACAAAACAAGAAAGACAAATAAAAACAAACAAACAAACTATCCATAATAATCACTCTACCTCGACTGGGGATCGAACGTCAAACCGGTAATCAGAATGTCCGAGGTTTGATTCCCAGTCGAGGTCGACTGGTGGTAGCATGTCTGTCCGGTAATCAGAATGTCCGAGGTTTGATTCCCAGTCGAGGTCGACTGGTGGTAGCACGTCTGCCCGGTAATCAGAATGTCTGAGGTTTGATTCCCAGTCGAGGTCGACTGGTGGTAGCACGTCTGCCCGGTAATCAGAATGTCTGAGGTTTGATTCCCAGTCGAGGTCGACTGGTGGTAGCACGTCTGCCCGGTAATCAGAATGTCTGAGGTTTGATTCCCAGTCGAGGTAGACTGGTGGTAGCACGTCTGCCCGGTAATCAGAAGGTCTGAGGTTTGATTCCCAGTCGAGGTAGACTGGTGGTAGCATGTCTGTCCGGTAATCAGAATGTCCGAGGTTTGATTCCCAGTCGAGGTCGACTGGTGGTAGCACGTCTGCCCGGTAATCAGAATGTCCGAGGTTTGATTCCCAGTCGAGGTAGACTGGTGGTAGCACGTCTGCCCGGTAATCAGAATGTCCGAGGTTTGATTCCCAGTCGAGGTCGGCTGGTGGTAGCATGTCTGCCCGGTAATCAGAATGTCTGAGGTTTGATTCCCAGTCGAGGTCGACTGGTGGTAGCACGTCTGCCCGGTAATCAGAATGTCTGAGGTTTGATTCCCAGTCGAGGTCGACTTGTGGTAGCATGTCTGCCCGGTAATCAGAATGTCTGAGGTTTGATTCCCAGTCGAGGTCGACTGGTGGTAGCACGTCTGCCCGGTAATCAGAATGTCTGAGGTTTGATTCCCAGTCGAGGTCGACTGGTGGTAGCACGTCTGCCCGGTAATCAGAATGTCTGAGGTTTGATTCCCAGTCGAGGTCGACTGGTGGTAGCACGTCTGCCCGGTAATCAGAATGTCTGAGGTTTGATTCCCAGTCGAAGTAGACAGATGTTTTGGGATACTTTTTTTCCTTGTATATTTTTTTTCTTGCTTTGTCCTTTGTCTGGCACATTTCACACACACACATACACACAGACACACACACACACTCTTGTTCAGATTTGTTCTTATACCGGCGCCGGCTCCTTCTTGTCTTAATTAATTTGAGACATTCTACCAGACTGTTACGATGCGTTACATGTTTTGATGTGATATTCTCATCATTTCTTTTCTTATTTGTTTTTTTTTTCCTCAGGAATCCAAACAGTGCGTCATGGGAAGTGGACTACTTCTGTCTACTTGATACTTTAAAAAAAAATCTAACCCTCGATTATAATTTGGATTGATTGATATGTTGATAGATTGACAGATGGATTAATTGATTGATGGATTGATTGATTGATTGATTGATGCATTTTCTGATTAACTGATTCCATTCTTTTTATCTTCTGCCAGTTGATATTTCACTCCTTCATTCACTCATTTATTCATTATTTATTCATTCATTTATTTATTCATTCAATCCTTATTCATTCATTCATTCATTTATTCATCCATTCATTCATTTATTCATTCATTCATTCATATATTCATTTATTCATTCATTCTTTCATTCATTCGTCTATTCGTTCGTTCATTCATCTATTGACTATATAAGTCAATCTTCATCCATCGCTCACGTATTCATGAATTCATTCGTCATTCATCCATTTTGATGTTTTTATGTATTTTTTAAAAAAATAATCATCATAATTATCATCATCATCGTCATTATCAGCATCATCATCATCATCATCATCATCATCATCATCATCACCATCATCATCATCATCATCATCACCATCATTACAAACATCTTTATCATCAACCACACCAAACCTCACCACCACCACCACCTCCATCACCAGCAACAAATCCAAGATCGTAGAGAGACGCCTGCGCTACCTGTCCGACCACTTCACCTACAACCTCTACTGTAATGTGTGTCGGTCCCTCTTTGAGAAAGACAAACTCCTTTTCTCATTCATTCTCTGCTCCAACATTTTGTTGTGAGTATTTTATTCTTCATGTTCTATCAGGAATGCTGTGACTATCTAAAACTCTGTGTGTTTACTTTAATTTGTGACCCGACTCCTCAAATTGGTGTTAAACCCTCCAAGCTTTTTATTATACTGCCATTGTCGATATTGATGCTATGCGTTTAGGTAAAATATTATCATCATTCGCCATTTGGATATAACGCACCATCACACAAAATTATGTGTTACTTTGAAGGTTTTATAATCTGATTGATATACAATTTAAAGAGAATTAATCATTAAAATGACTGGCTTCAGCCTGAAGCTTTGGCCTTAATGAAAGAAGAAGAAGAAGAAGAAGAAGAAGAAGAAGAAGAAGAAGAAGAAGAAGAAGAAGAAGAAGAAGAAGAAGAAGAAGAAGAAGAAGAACTAACCCGAGTGACGTTGATATCGTTCCTTCTATAGCTGGTACAACGTAAATAGTCGAGGAACACATGAAACTGTGGATTCACGACTTCATTTAAAAGATAAATTCGTATAGATAGTATGCGCTTGGCTAAGATGCTCACAACATTGCCATCCGGAAGTATAGCGTACCAACACACAAAACTGTGTGTATCCATGAACGTTTATAGAATGGATAATACAGTTAAGTGAGTTTTTCTGATAAACATGGATAGCAAAAAACCAATAACAAAGGCCCTAGTGACGTCAATTTCATTCTATCTAAAGAATTGCACCAAAATCAATATTCGATTTGAGGAGTCGTGTCACGTCTGTCATTTTGGGTATTTTACTCACCTCAACAACTTCCCGTGGGCGACTCACCATCACTCCACCAGTGCTTCAAGCCACTGTTTTTCTTTCCAACTAGCAGCACGTGATTTTGGAATCTTGTCACTTATCATTAATTGTGGCTTTAACTTTATTGATTTACTTGATTTGTTTTGGTTTGATGTTTGTTTTCATTTGAATTAATTAGCATGTCCATGTTACACACTGTCCACACCAGCTAGCACACACACTTGAAGGTTTGTTAAACTTTTTGTTTGTTTGTTTGTTTGTTTTATGAACGAAAAATACTGGATATTTTGATAGATGGAAAAATATTGCACAGGGAAGTGTAAAAATAAAAATAATAATAATATATTAATATTAAATATTTCTATTTCGTTAATAAAATAATTATATATATATATATATATATATATATATATATATATATATATATATATATATATATATATATATATATATATAATTATTATTACATCCGCCAATTTTTGTGGCCCCCAACATTTTCATCTGAACAGGACAGTGTGTGTTGGTTAACTGTTGTGGACTGTATCTGCTTGATGTCATGTCATCCGTATATGCCTCTTCCTCTCATTCTCCTCCTTCTATTCCTCCTTGTCTTCGTCCTCCTTTTCATCGTTGTTCTCCTCCTCCACCTTCATTGTCTCCCTCCTTCCCCCTCCTCCTCGTTCTCTCCCTCGTCTACCTTCTTCATTCCTTCCTCCTCAATTCGTACTCTTTCGCCTCGTCCACTCCCTCAACCTCCTCCCTAACATCCTCCTCCTCTTCCTGCGTCACTCTTCCTCCATTACTACTCCTCCTCCTCCTACTTCTCTTCCTCTTACTATTGCTCTCTTCTTCTCGTCCTCCTTCTCCTCCTCCTCCTCCCCCTCCTTTCATCACTTCTTCTTTTCCCCATCTAATCCTGACAGATACCTGTACATTTTATTTTGCATGGGTTTTGACGGTGCCAAGAACAATAACAAATAATAATAATAATGTTACTGTTATTAACGCCATTCATTTCTTCTTCTTGTTGTTGGTTAATTTATGACTCCTCGTCTCAAAACGGTATTAAGTCGGGATGATTAAGTTGTTAAAAATTGAATTTGTGGCCAGAAATACCAGTCTGGCGTTGCGTTTCTATGCTTTATTTAGGAGAATGAATATCATATTTTAGAATGCTAAATACCAATAATTCATAATTTTGACAAGTTCAGCATTAATTTTACTTTTTACCATCTGGTTCATCCCGACATAATACCGTTTTGAGACGTTGGATCACATTTAGCATTGTGGTGAAATCTACTACATATAACAACGTAACAGCTATTTGGCATGCATCAGCAATGCTTGTTTGTAATTATACACTTTGTTTTGCTTGTTTGTTTTTAGGTGTTTCGCAGCGCTTTCAACACTATTTATTTAGGTCATTCAAGCGCCCGGACTTTAAAAGAAATTTATTTTGTTTGTTTGTTTGTTTTTTGTTGTTTTTTTGGGGTTTTTTTTTTGTTATTTCTCCACAACACAGTACGTTTCCAGCGAGGTCGTTTTGTAACTGGACCTCCTTTGTTTTTTTGTTTTTTTTAATGAGCTATAAATAAAATTTAAATAGAATAAATATTAGCTATGTCCTCACATTGATTTCATTAAAACGCATTCAACGATTCAAATCATGTTGTTTTAAAATAGATTATATCTCATAATATTTTCTACTAACTGTATGAGATATAATCTATTTTAAAAAAAACCCTGATTTGAATCTTTGAATGTTTTTTAAAACAATCAAATCAATATGAGGGCAAAATATTTATCGTTGTGGTAGGGGAGGAAGGAGGGCGTACTGTTCAAATTATGTGAGATGGATGTTTGGTCCCGTTTAGCTTGCTGTGCTGGTGTGTGGGTGTGGGAGGAAGGGGGGGGGGGGGGGGGCAAGTTGGGGGTCTCAAAGACCTATAGTATGAGAGATGGAAGTTTGGTCACGTTTAGCTTGCTGGGGGGAGGGGGGGGGGGGGGGCAGGAAAGAGGGCAAGTTTGGGGTGGGGTATATTTGGGAAGTTTTAAGTTGAAGAAAAATAAAATCCACACTCACCCTCACAACGGAGGCTCTTAATTTTAAACTCGAAATTTAAGTTCAGCTTGATATTTTATTTTATTTTTAGCATCAAGTTGAACCCTCGGTTTATTACCGTTTTGGCACGATTGCTCACTCAATGTCCACATATTTTATTTAATTTCGGTTAATTCATTCGTCGATTGATTGTTCCACCCTTGTATCGTCGTGTCGACAGACCCAAGGGAG
>NC_088373.1:15848682-15854540 GCF_034508935.2 Berghia stephanieae | reverse complement strand
AAAATAAAAATAATAATAATAATAATAATAATAATAATAATAATAATGATAATAATAATAATGATAATAATAATGATAATGATAATAATAATAATAATAATAATAATAATAATAATAATAATAATAATAATAATAATAATATTATAATCGATTAAGTCCATTTGGCTTACAATGTTTGAAATTAAAAATACAATACATAAACATAAACACATTAATAAAATAACAATATATAAACACCAAAATGATAAATGATATAAATAACTAAATGAAGATGACGTTTCATAACAGTTTCGAAAAGCCAAACATACTCTCTCTCTCTCTCTCTCTCTCTCTATCTCTCTCTCTCTCTCTCACACACACACACACACACACACACGCACACGCACACTTCCACACACCCCTACACCTCCCTCCCACACACACACAAGCACACTCAGAGGCAGGATCATAAAAGCGACAGGAAGGTGTAAACATCGTAAAGCAAATATATCACCATGAACAACTCCACCGGAAGTTAATCAATGATAATATAGAAAATAACAATAAAAAGGAACAAATAATTATATAAATGTATAATTGCATCATGATAAATTGATCGATAGATTGATAAATAAATGAGAAAGAGACAGACACATATGAAATATGAATATATTGCAAATTGATAATGATATTAATTTCAAGACAATGAATAAAATATAAATAGAACAAAGAGCATAATAAATAGATATGAAATTACATAAATGGATTGTTACATGGATAGATAAATAATCAATAAATAAATGAATAAATAATAAATGGTTAAATAAATAAATAAATAAATAAATAAATGATTGAAATGAAGTGACCCATCGCCTCAAACAAGTTTGAAGTTGGACTATGTCCTAAAAAATTAAATTTTAAAAAAAAATAATTTTCCGGTATTTGTAGCTAAAAATGCTACATTTCTCCTTTCCAATAAAATGATTTTTAGATGACTAAAATTTCATACAATCAATTTAAAAATAACAAAATTAGATTACCTTGTTCAATCCGGCACAACGTTACGTTAAGACAACGTGTCGTAAATAAATATATAAATGCATGATAAATGAATAAATAAATGCATCGAGTAGACCCATACATAAATTTTAATGAAAGAGGTGGGGGTGGGGGATGCATGCTTAGTCTTATTTTCATTGTTCAGAGATAACTACAGAGGTAGGGAGTAAAGGTGACTCTTGTAAAAGATACAACACAACATGACGTTTCGGCCTTTTGCCTTCTTCAGGTAAACTTAGATAAGAAAAGGAAATGTATTATATTAGCTCATATTGGCTCATTTTTTTGGCTGATTCGTGGAGCGAGACTATGATAGTCTCGGACTAAAACAAAGTCTTAGGCATCGTAGTCCTGGACTTGGGGAAGTCCGAGCCTACGAAAAGTAAGCTATTCATAGAGTCGGACTAGCTCGTAACGCGTTTTAGTCCGCCACAATGGAGATTACGTCTCGCACTATCATCATAGTCTCGGTCCATGAATCTGGCCCCTGGAGTTTTTACAATTTTTTTTTGTCATTTATTTAGTGACTTAAAGAGGGAAAAAATACGTGTCTTGTTTGGTTCGTAAAACGATACCATCGGTGTTTTGTGACTTCTAATTTCCTCTGGTGATTCTACTATGACATCCACTATTGTCGTTAAAATCAACCATTTGATATTGATATTATGTAGTAATCGTCGTTTCAGGAAGGGCTGTGGGGTTGGGAGTTTGGTAACTCAAACAAGATAGCTGGGTACTTCTTGAATGTTATTGTGGTACCAAGGGAGAAATGTGAGAGAAAAGAAAGAGTAAATAGTTATGTGTGGGTGTGGGTGTGTGTGTGTGTGTGTGGATGTGTGTGTGGCCGTGAGTGTGTGTTTGAGAGAGAGAGAGAGAGAGAGAGAGAGAGGTAGAGAAAGATTGGTGGTTGTGTGTAAGATAGATAGATAGATGGAAAGATAGATAGATGGAAAGATAGATATATAGATAAATAGAGAGAGATATATATAGATAGATAGATAGATAGAGAGAGAGAGATAGAGATAGATAAATAGATAGAGAGAGAGAGAGAAGAGAGTGAGAGAGAGAGAAAGAGAGAGAGAGTGAGAGAGTGTGTGAGAGAGAGAGAGTGGGGGGGGGGGGGGGGTATATTATTATTTTAAAAGTAAACGGAACATTTATAGCATTTTATAAAACAAAAAGGAAATTCAGTCAATATTAATCATGACGATGATGATGATGATGATGATGATGATGATGATGATGATGATGATGATGATGATGATGATGATGAACTAGAAATAGTCATTTTTATGAGGAGAAATATTGTTCTCACTCCTTAAGGTCGGATGGCCTTTCATATATTTAACATGAAAATATTTGTATGTATGCCTGTAGTGTTAAACAAAAATGAAATCAGTTTTGTTATATTATTCCTAACACCCCTCACTTTTCACTTTCCAATCAAACCACCACTACTCAGGGCCCGTAACGACCTCAACCAGGAAGAGTTCATGTTCTTCCTAACTGGGGGTATAGGCTTAGAAAATAAAATTGCCAACCCTGGCCCCGCCTGGCTTGTGGACAAGTCCTGGGACGAGGTCTGTCGTATGAGTGACCTCAAGAATTTTAAAGGCTTCAGGTAGGGTTGCTGTTGTTGTTGTTGTTGTTGTTGTTGTTGTTGTTGATGCTGACGATGGTGATAGCCATGATGCTGATGATGATGATGATGGTGGTAACGTTGATGAGGGTGATGATGATGATGATAATGATGAAGATTGATGATGATGGTGAATGATGACAATAATGATGATGACGATGATGGTGATGATGACGATGATGATGATGATGGTGGTGTACGATGACAATAATGATGATCATGACGATGATGATGATGATGATGATGATGATGATGGTGAACGATGACGATACTAATAATGATGATGATAATTAAGGTCGTATTGATTACGACTCTTCTCCTTATTAACAGTACGTGTATTGCTGTTTTAGTCTAACAATCAATAATGCCAATAACAAAGATAATGAACGAACCCTACGGCCATAGGCTAACTGTAACTGGCTCCAGGGAGAGCCTCTCTTCCCTTCTCAGGACAGTACATTAATGTAATAGTTCATTAATCATTAATGACCATAATGATAACAATGAGTGATGTCACCACAAGTCAAACACACAATTGTTATTTTCTCCAGAGAGCGTTTCTCTCTCCCCCTCCCCCTCTCTTCTCTATATCTCTCCCTGTCTTTCTCTCTCTCTCTCTCTCTCTCTTTCTCTCTCTCCATATCTCTCTCTCCCTCTTTCTTCCTCTCTCTCTCTTTCTCTCTCGCTCTCTCTCTCTCTCTCTCTCTCTCTCTCTCTCTCTCTCTCCCTCTTTCTTCCTCTCTCTCTCTCTTTCTCTCTCCCTCTCTTTCTCTCTCTCTCTCTCCCTCTTTCTTCCTCTCTCTCTCTTTCTCTCTCGCTCTCTTTCTCTCTCTTTCTCTCCCTCTCTCCCCCCCCTCCATTCCCCTGTCAAGACAGACAGTATTACCTTATAATTAATTACTCCATAATGACCATAATGATAACAAAGAATAAACCCACAATCCATCACTGTTACTGTCTCCAGGGAGAGCTTTGTCTCTCTCCCTCTCTCTCTCTCTCTCTCTCTCTCTCTCTCTCTCTCTCTCTCTCTCTCTCTCTCTCCCATTCCCCTCTGGACAGTAGTATCACCTTAGAATTAATTTCTCCATAAAGACTATCATGATAACAAATAATGAATCCACACTCCATCACTGTAACTGTAACTGTCTCCAGGGAGAGCGTTGTCTCTCTCCCCCCCCCCCCTCTCTCTCTCTCTCTCTCTCTCTCTCTCTCCCTCTCTCTCCCCCCCCCCCCTCCATTCCCCTGTCAAGACAGACAGTATTACCTTATAATTAATGACTCCATAATGACCATAATGATAACAAAGAATAAACCCACAATCCATCACTGTATTTGTAACTGTAACTGTCTCTCTCTCTCCCCCCCTCTCTCTCTCTCTCTCTCTCCCTCTCTCTCTCTCTCCCCCCCCCCCTCCATTCCCCTCTCAAGACAGACAGTATTACCTTATAAATAATGACCATAACGATAACAAAGAATAAACTCACAATCCACCACTGTATTTGTAACTGTAACTGTCTCCAGGGAGAGCTTTGTCAAGGGCATCAACGAATGGCTCGAGTCCTACAACTCCAAAGAGCCACACAAGAAGGACCTACCAGACCCCTGGAACACCAAGCTGAACGATTTCCAGAAGATGATCGTGCTCAGGACAATCCGTTCTGATAAGGTGGGGTGTCGTTCGTCGAAATCTTTGTTATCATCATATCATCATCATCATCATCATCATCATCACCACCATCATCATCATCATCATCATCATCATCATCATCATCACCACCACCACCATGATCATCATCATCATCATCATCATCATCATCATCATCATCATCATCATCATCATCATCACCACCACCACCACTACCATCATCATCAAAAATAGAACGTTGGTCCCTCATATCTTGCAGTTGAAATAATTTTTAAAAATCTTACAAAGCGCTTTGAGCATGGTGAAAATGGGGAATTTTACTGACTCACTTACTTACTTACTAACTTACTTACTAACTTACTTACTTACCTACATAGGACTTTCATACGTCCAGAAGCATAGTCCATCAACGACACCCCCCTCCCCTTCCATCGGCGTCCATTCTGGGCTGCCATGTCCACTTATGTGTTCATGT
The DNA here is from genome assembly GCF_034508935.2 of Berghia stephanieae. Taxonomy (NCBI): domain Eukaryota; kingdom Metazoa; phylum Mollusca; class Gastropoda; order Nudibranchia; family Aeolidiidae; genus Berghia; species Berghia stephanieae. The sequence goes on along the minus strand of NC_088373.1, from coordinate 15,849,743 downwards.
TGTCCTCTTCTCCATTAGTTCAGCCTTCGTTTTGCGCCTCCAGCTGATACTTGTAGTAGTCCTTCAGAAGGCCAGCCGGAGTTTATCCCGGTTTCAATAGCGTGAAATGGACAATGACAATAGCTTGCTATCATTGGATAGGACGATTGTTTATCGAGAGTACTTTTCAATACGTATTATTGACAGAACCAGATATCCAATCACTTTCGATTTTTGGCTATACACACACACACACACACACACACACACACACACACACACATATTATATATATATATATATATATATATATATATATATATATATATATATATATATATATTCCCACCTCGTTTTTTTAACACTTTCTCCAACAACGTTGTTTCATCCAGAGTTCCTGGAATCGTCAGGGAGGTCGTTGAGAGATGTCTGGGAGGAATGTTGTGCCTTGTCAGCTGGCGCCAACTGACTCCCCTCATATATATATATATATATATATATATATATATATATATATATATATATATATATATATATATATATTACTTACCTAGCTTTCATAGGTTTTTTCAACTCTCTTATTTTAATTCAGATTGTCCTCGCCATCACCGACTTCGTGATGGAAAAACTGGGTAAGAAATTCGTGGAGCCCCCGCCCTTCGATCTGGCCAAGAGCTACATGGATTCGAATTGCTGCACCCCACTCATCTTCGTCCTGTCCCCGGGGGCCGACCCCACCATGGCGCTCCTGAAGTACGCCGAGGACAAAGGCTTCGGAGGGAACAAGTTCAATTCCATCTCTCTAGGACAAGGACAGGTGAGGAATCGCTATTAATGCTATGCGTTTAGGTAAAATACTCGCAATGTCCGGAATTAAGGTACTAACTCACTCACTATCCAGCGTCGTCCTAATTGACGTTGGCTGCTGCGCGCACTCTGCGGTGACAAAAAGTCCGCTCATTCCCTTCGTCTGTTTACGGTATCATATAATTTTCTTCCATTCATCTCTGTCCATTCTAGAATATTCTTTATATAGCTAGGCCAAGGTCTTCCCAATCTTCGTTTGCCCTCCATTTTCCCCT
>NC_088373.1:15836182-15841182 GCF_034508935.2 Berghia stephanieae | reverse complement strand
GCTTGTGTAACCCTTATACTATACTACATTCTATCTTACCTTAGACCTTTGAGAAGCTCCTATTTGGCTTGTGTAACCCTTATACTGTACTACATTCTATCTTACCTTAGACCTTTGAGAAGCTCCTATTTGGCTTGTGTAACCCTTCTACTATACTTCAATCTATCTTACCTTAGACCTTTGAGAAGCTCCTATTTGGCTTGTGTAACCCTTCTACTATACTTCAATCTATCTTACCTTAGACCTTTGAGAAGCTCCTATGTGGCTTGTGTAACCCTTATACTGTACTTTGAGAAGCTCCTATTTGGCTTGTGTAACCCTTATACTGTACCTTTGAGAAGCTCCTATTTGGCTTCTGTAACCCTTATACTGTACTACATTCTATCTTACCTTAGACCTTTGAGAAGCTCCTATTTGGCTTGTGTAACCCTTATACTATACTTCATTCTATCTTACCTTAGACCTTTGAGAAGCTCCTATTTGGCTTGTGTAACCCTTATACTGTACTTCATTCTATCTTACCTTAGACCTTTGAGAAGCTCCTATTTGGCTTGTGTAACCCTTATACTGTACCTTTGAGAAACTCCTATTTGGCTTGTGTAACCCTTATACTATACTTCATTCTATCTTACCTTAGACCTTTGAGAAGCTCCTATTTGGCTTGTGTAACCCTTATACTGTACTTCATTCTATCTTACCTTAGACCTTTGAGAAGCTCCTATTTGGCTTGTGTAACCCTTATACTATACTTCATTCTATCTTACCTTAGACCTTTGATAAGCTCCTATTTGGCTTGTGTAACCCTTATACTATACTTCATTCTATCTTACCTTAGACCTTTGAGAAGCTCCTATATGGCTTGTGTAACTCTTATACTATACTTCATTCTATCTTACCTTAGACCTTTGAGAAGCTCCTATTTGGCTTGTGTAACCCTTATACTATACTTCATTCTATCTTACCTTAGACCTTTGAGAAGCTCCTATTTGGCTTGTGTAACCCTTATACTGTACCTTTGAGAAGCTCCTATTTGGCTTGTGTAACCCTTATACTGTACCTTTGAGAAGCTCCTATTTGGCTTGTGTAACCCTTATACTGTACCTTTGAGAAGCTCCTATTTGGCTTCTGTAACCCTTATACTGTACTACATTCTATCTTACCTTAGACCTTTGAGAAGCTCCTATTTGGCTTGTGTAACCCTTATACTGTACCTTTGAGAAACTCCTATTTGGCTTGTGTAACCCTTATACTATACTTCATTCTATCTTACCTTAGACCTTTGAGAAGCTCCTATTTGGCTTGTGTAACCCTTATACTGTACTTCATTCTATCTTACCTTAGACCTTTGAGAAGCTCCTATTTGGCTTGTGTAACCCTTATACTATACTTCATTCTATCTTACCTTAGACCTTTGAGAAGCTCCTATTTGGCTTGTGTAACCCTTATACTGTACTTCATTCTATCTTACCTTAGACCTTTGAGAAGCTCCTATTTGGCTTGTGTAACCCTTATACTATACTTCATTCTATCTTACCTTAGACCTTTGAGAAGCTCCTATTTGGCTTGTGTAACCCTTATACTATACTACATTCTATCTTACCTTAGACCTTTGAGAAGCTTCTATTTGGCTTGTGTAACCCTTATACTATACTTCATTCTATCTTACCTTAGACCTTCGAGAAGCTCCTATTTGGCTTGTGTTTCTTCCACGCCTTGACCCAAGAGAGAAGGAAGTTCGGACCCCTGGGATGGAACATTGCCTATGGATTCAACGAGTCTGATCTCAGGATCTCTGTGCGCCAACTGCAGGTAAAGAACCAGTCATTCAATAAAACAAAAACAAAAAAAAAATTGAGCTTTTATATAGCGCAATATCCACGAAATATACCACTTTGAAATAAAGTATGTAGCAATGTGCGCTTATTAATTTTAATTATTTAAAAAAAAACTTAACCTTTTATACTGCGCAATATCCACGAATTATACCATTTTGAAATATAATATGTGCACTTATTAATTTTAATTATTTAAAAAAAAACTTAACCTTTTATATTGCGCAATATCCACGAATTATACCATTTTGAAATATAATATGTGCACTTATTAATTTTAATTATTTAAAAAAAAACTTAACCTTTTATATTGCGCAATATCCACGAATTATACCACTTTGAAATAAATATGTGCACTTATTAATTTTAATTATTAAAAATAAATAAATTAAAAAAACAAAAACAAAAAAAACTTGAACTTTTATATAGCGCAATATCCACGAAATATGCAACTTTGAAATAAAAGTCTGTATCAGTGTGCACTTATTAATTTTCATTATTAAAAAAAAAAAAAAAAAAAGAAAAACTAAAATACCTGAGCTTTAGTATAGCGCAATATCCACTAAATATACCACTTTGAAATTAAGTAATTAGCAGTGTGCACTTATTAATTTTGATTATTTAAAAAAAAAAAACAAACAAAAAACAAAACAAAAACAAAAAACAACCTTGAGCTTTTATATAAAGCAATATCCACTAAACATGCTAAAGGCACTTTACAAGGAGTCCCTAGCCCCAGACATGGTGCCTGTTAGGCGATATTACATTTTTTTTTCGGACAGAGACAAAGCTGTTAACGGCCAGGTACTCATTTTACACCTGCGTACAGCCGGAGAATATGCGTAAAGCGTCTTTTTAAAGGACTCAACTATGAAAAGCTTTTCCGACGAGCATAAAAGTATATCCAGAGGAGTAAAACATTACAAATCTGATCGTGTTTTGAATTTTATACATTCTGATCACATGACATGTGAAAAAGTTCTCAACAGCATGAAGAATAAAAAGTACCGATTTTCTTTGTTTAGAACCAATCTGCTCGTTGCTGGGCGAACGTGACATCAGACTATTGAATCCTATTGCTCTCGGTAATCAGACCTGAAAATATGCGCGTCTAGATTGATCTATACCCACCTACTTCAAATCGTTCATCATCATCCACAGATGTTCATCAATGAATATGACGAGGTGCCCTTCGACGCCATCACGTACATGACAGGCGAATGTAACTACGGAGGTCGCGTGACCGATGACTGGGACAGACGGTGTCTTCTGACCATTCTGTCGGACTTCTTCAACAACGCCATCATCTCCGACCCCAAGTACAAGTTCTCCCCCAGCGGCAACTACCACTGTCCAAGCAAAGGCGCCTACAACGACGTCGTAGAGTTCATTAAGGTAAGTAGATTTGCATACTACTGTTTTGTTTTTTTTTAGCCCTGAAGTAATTGGATCTTCAGACGTCTTCAATGTCCTTAGCACAACAATCCTACTGCAGAACATGCAGAATAATGTTATAAATAGTACTTCAGATTCAACGGGCCAGTGGATCCGGATTTCATGGCTTGCTACCCTTTGGATAGGACGCTATTACATTCCGGCAGATCTAACAGACCCAGCTACACAATCACGGCTGGGTCGACCAGGGGGGGGGGGGTCATAAAAAAACGAAACATTTCGTAGAAATACGATTTTTGGCCCCTATTTACAAACCTGCTAATTACTATGAAAATTTTAGTAGAAATACGAATTTTTGGCCCCTATTTACTAACCTGCTAACTACTATGAAAATTGTAGTAGAAATACGATTTTTGGCCCCTATTTACTAACCTGCTAACTACTATGAAAATTGTAGTAGAAATACGATTTTTGGCCCCTATTTACAGGCCTGCCAACTGCCACGAAACATTTCGTAGAAATACGATTTTTGGCCCCTATTTACAGGCCTGCCAACTGCCACGAAACATTTCGTAGAAATACGATTTTTGGCCCCTATTTACAGGCCTGCCAACTGCCAAGAAACATTTCGTAGAAATACGATTTTTGGCCCCTATTTACAGGCCTGCCAACTGCCACGAAACATTTCGTAGAAATACGATTTTTTGGGTCCTATTTACAGGTCTGCTAACTGCCACGAAAAATTCGCAGAATTTACTTTGGCTCCATTTTCAGAAATTCATGAACATCTTAAGTCATTAAAGACTTATTGAAAATGAAGGTTGATGCTGTCGCGTCTATGTAGAAGAAGTGGCAAGTATAAATAGACAAATAGATGTTAGATTCCCCAAAGACAGAAGTCGTCTGGTGTCTGGTTTACCCTATAATAGTTGGGTTAAAGTTCCTGACAACTCGACAGATAGTAATAACATTTTAAACTTAAAGAAATAGGGAATAGAAGTGGTAGTAAAATTGTGGCAAGTTATATAGTATAGGGATAGATTAGGTTCATAAGGTAAGTATTAATCCCCGTTAATTAAAGCAGAAAGAATAATTTTTGGGACTTAATTTCAGACCTGCCTACTGCTACGAAAGATTTCGTAGAATTACGAAATTTTGGCTCCTTTTCAGAACTTCATGAGCATCTCTAAGTCTTTAAAAACTTATTGAAATGAAGGTCGAGGCCAGAGTGCATACTTTTATGGCTTTTGGCGTGATATTTAAATCATCAGTGCGAGGGTAAATTGTTGTGATATAGAGTTAATTACAGCTACTCCTAAAACTACGAATTTGATTTAATTTTCAAGTTGGCAGGTCTGTAATTGACAATTATATCAAGAACTTTTTACTCCAATGAACTTTTTTTAAAACGAAGTTTTGTTGCCAGAGCTAGTGTATAAAGGAGTTTAAAGCGTTAATTTTATGTATTTAAACACAAATTGGTCATTTTAAAAAATGGAAGTTATAATGTCCACCATGTTATTTGAACGGGGCGCAGCGTGGCTCGGTCTTTGCTTCGTGCCCGAAAGGTACCGAGTTCGATCACCCGCCGCCGCGCTGTATGGCCTTGAGCAAGTCACCTCCCCCTAGCTCAATTTGCGGCGCTGTATTGCGGCTGACGCCTTGGTTATTCCAGTCTTCCTTTGGAATAGACCCTAGAGACAAATTTCCCCTAAAAAATACGATTTTTTTTCCCAATTTCAAGCAGACATATCCGGGTGAGAATCCGAAATG
>NC_088373.1:15811182-15821182 GCF_034508935.2 Berghia stephanieae | reverse complement strand
CATTTACACAAATATACACATACACCAACACACGGACACTCACACACACACACACACACACACATACAACCTTCCACTCACAAACACAAACATACACAAAAACACGCACATTCACAATCAGACATAGTGACAGACAGACAAGCGGGCAGACAGAGAAACAGGCAGACAGACAGAGAAACAGACAGACAGACAGAGAAACAGACAGACAGACAGAGAAACGGGCAGACAGGCATATAAACAGGCAGACAGAGAAACAGACAGACAGACAGAGACACAGGCAGACAGACAGAGAAACAGCCAGCCAGCCAGACAGACAGACAGACAGAGAAACGGGCAGACAGGCAGATAAACAGGCAGACAGAGAAACAGACAGACAGACAGAGAAAGAGACAGGCAGACAGACAGAGAAACAGACAGGCAGACAGACAGAGAAACAGACAGACAGACAGACAGAGAAACAGACAGACAGACAGATAGAGAAACGGGCAGACAGGCAGATAAACAGGCAGACAGAGAAACAGACAGACAGACAGAGAAACAGGCAGACAGACAGTGAAACAGACAGACTGAAACAGGCAGACAGATAGAGAAACAGACAGATAGAGAAACAGACAGACAGACAAAAAAACAGACAAAGAGAATGAAAAAGAAACAGTCAGGCAGACAGACAGTTTTCAGAGAGAGAGAGAGAGAGAGAGAAAGAGAGAGAGAGATAGACATACATTTGTTTCTCTCTCCATCTCTTGTACCAAGCCAGTATCACACACATACACACATAGACATAAACACACACACACACACACACACATACACACTAACGCAAACACGTAGTCACTAAGCAGGTAGGACAAGAAATGACAGTTTTCAGGCGCTATAATATATTATGAACGCTTAAACATTACAAAAAACTTGATTCTTTTCCCCCCACACCTCGTTCTGTCAGAAACTGCCTGGAGGAGCAACAGCCCAAAGTCCTGAACGAGGCGGTTCCCGTCATCTGGCTAAGACCCAAGAGAGAGGACGAGATCGATAAGAGCAACAAGCGCTACAAATGTCCAGTCTACAAGACCAGCGAGAGGAAGGGAGTCCTGTCCACTACCGGCCACTCCACCAATTTCGTGCTGGCCATCCTCCTCAACACCAACAAACCCGTCGAGCACTGGGTCAAGAGAGGCTGCGCCTGTCTATGTCAGAAGGACGATTAGAAATGATTCAATTATCCTGTCTTGTCAGTGCCAATATGTATTATTTCTCTTGTTATTGAAATGTGTAATGAAAAAAGTATTTCAAAAGTATACGAATGTATAATTAGCTGATAACTTCCAAAACACGATCCCAGAGTCATTTCACTGTACCGAATTTTATTTTAGTTTTAAAGATGTTCATTGTTAATTCACTCCTTCACATACCATTATTGTAAGTACTTTATAATCGATTATATATTATTACTTTATAATACATTCTGTCCAATGCTGACTGAAAAGACTAAAACTAAACAATCAACACAAATAAATGCCTTATATTTTACATGTACATTTTTTTCACTTTGTTTTTGTAGATAAATAGAAATTAGTCGGTCTATGTTAAGATTTACAATTTATGAAATCTGTAGAAATTAAAATGTATGATTTTACATACATTTTAGAAATTTACTTTCCAGTATTTATTCCGATCTATCCATCCAAGCTCTAAAGTTGAATTTAAAAAATGCATGTGGTTGTTATTTTATTGTAACATTTCGTCCAATAACAATACAATATTTACAGTATTTGATATATATATTTTTTAAAGTTTTGAACATTTTAAATTATTATTCATTTATCAGCATTGATAGTTTTATTTTCCCCTGTTGTGTTTTTATTATATATATATATATATATATATATATATATATATATATATATATATATATATATATATATATATATATATATATATATATATATATAATTATATTTTTTTTTACAAACAATGAATTTTTGTTGTTGTTGTTGAATTCTTGTCTTTGGTTTGTATAGTTTGATGAGAGAAATGTTCATGTATTAATTGATTTATTTATTTACTTATTTAATTATTTATTACTTATTTATCTATTGGTAAATTTATTTACTTACTTTTTGGATTATATTTGTATACTTATCACTCGAGCATATAAATTTTAATCGACGTTTCAATTTGTAGTGATGACGATTTCTTAACGCTTTTGTACAGAAGAAATATGGAATCCATTTATAATTGTTTATGTATTTATATCTTCACATAGCGCACATATTCACGTTTATGAATCGTGCTCTATGCGCTTATAAATCCCCTTTCACTGTGATAAAAATGTTAATACTTATTTATTTCTTTTACAAGTCTATTGCGGTGTATTATAATATATTATTATTATTATTATTATTATTATTATTATTATTATTATTATTATTATTATTATTATTATTATTATTATTATTATTATTATTATTGTTAGTATTATTATTATTATTATTATTATTATTATTATTATTATTATTATTATTATTATTATTAATCACAACGTTGTGTCTTTGACTTCCAGTGTGTGATTAAAGAAATTATTTTATAAAAATCTGGCGTCTAAAAAACAACGATTTATCACCTGCTGATTTTGGTATTGGATTTTTACTTTACAATATCGTTATTATTACATTTGTAACGTCCAGTGAGAAATTATTATGTCATAAAAATGTATGTTTTTGCTGATTCTTAAAAAAAAAAAAAACAAAGAAAGAAAGAAAGAAGGAGAAATACTAGTTTGACATCAAATAGTTTTGGGTTGAATATGAAACAAGAAATGCGACAAGCAATAACAATAAATATACAATCGACTCAAATGGTAGTTGTTTTTTTTGTTTTTTGTTGTTTTTTTTTTTTGTTTTTTTTTTTTTTGTTTTTTTAATTTTTGTTTGTTAAGCTTTTTTTTAAAAAATATATAAAGAAAGAAATGATGATGAGGAGGTGGTTGGTGATGGAGGACATGGAATTGGAAGAGAAAGAGGATGATGTTGAAAAAAAAAGATAAAAGGCTGGGGGGGGGGGGGGGAAAGAAGAAGAAGAAGAAGAAGAAGAAGAAGAAGAAGAAGAAGAAGAAGAAGAAGAAGAAGAAGAAGAAGAAGAAGAAGAAGAAGAAATATAACCATAGATATAAATCACAAGAAGGAGAAGGAGGAGTAGAAGAAGAAGACGAAGAAGAAGAAGAAGAAAGAAGAAGAAGAAGAAGAAGAAGAAGAAAAGAAGAAGAAGACGAAGAAGAAGAAGAAGAAGAAGAAGAAGAAGAAGAAGAAGAAGAAGAAGAAGAAATATAACCATAGATATAAATCACAAGAAGGAGAAGGAGGAGTAGAAGAAGAAGAAGAAGAAATATAACCATAGATATAAATCACAAGAAGGAGAAGGAGGAGTAGAAGAAGAAGAAGAAGAAGAAGAAATATAACCATAGATATAAATCACAAGAAGGAGAAGGAGGAGTAGAAGAAGAAGACGAAGAAGAAGAATAAGACGAATAATAATAATAATAATAATAATAATAATAATAATTAATAATAATAATAATAAGAAGAAGAAGAAGAAGAAGAAGAAGAAGAAGAAGAAGCAGGATGAGGATAAGGATGAGAAGAAGAAGAATAAGATTAGTTGATTAAAACTGCCCAAAATAGGTAATTCATTTTTTTTTAGAAAAGACACAAACCGCCTCTATACATTCTTGTAATCGACAATAGTTGGCGTTGGTTTGAGAGTATTTCCATTACGACAATGAGATCATAACACTTTGGGTTATCAGACCTCCAAACAAGTACACGTCAGTTTGAGAGTATTTCCATTACGACAATGAGATCATAACACTTTGGGTTATCAGACCTGCAAACAAGTACACGTCAGTTTGAGAGTATTTCCATTAGAACAATGAGATCATAACACTTTGGGTTATCAGACCTCCAAACAAGTACACGTCAGTTTGAGAGTATTTCCATTACGACAATGAGATCATAACACTTTGGGTTATCAGACCTCCAAACAAGTACACGTCAGTTTGAGAGTATTTCCATTACGACAATGAGATCATAACACTTTGGGTTATCAGACCTGCAAACAAGTACACGTCAGTTTGAGAGTATTTCCATTAGAACAATGAGATCATAACACTTTGGGTTATCAGACCTCCAAACAAGTACACGTCAGTTTGAGAGTATTTCCATTACGACAATGAGATCATAACACTTTGGGTTATCAGACCTGCAAACAAGTACACGTCAGTTTGAGAGTATTTCCATTAGAACAATGAGATCATAACACTTTGGGTTATCAGACCTCCAAACAAGTACACGTCAGTTTGAGAGTATTTCCATTACGACAATGAGATCATAACACTTTGGGTTATCAGACCTGCAAACAAGTACACGTCAGTTTGAGAGTATTTCCATTAGAACAATGAGATCATAACACTTTGGGTTATCAGACCTCCAAACAAGTACACGTCAGTTTGAGAGTATTTCCATTACAACAATGAGATCATAACACTTTGGGTTATCAGACCTCCAAACAAGTACACATTGGTTTGAGAGTATTTCCATTACGACAAGGAGATCATAACAATAATTCTGGTTGTCAGACTTGCAAATAAGTAGGCTACACACGGTTGTATTTGAAACGGTAGCGTAAAGAAAAATACACGATAAATAAAGTAGTCCTTTAGAGCTATTAGCCCCATAGAATCGGAGTTTATCCCGGTTTCTATAGCGTGAAACGAACAATATATATTTCTTGCTATCCATTGGATAGGATGCTAGTCTATCACAAAGTACTTTCCACCAGATCTACCTGACACCCAGCTACCCATTCGCTGCTGGGTGGACAGGAGTGTGTGTGTTGGCGAGGGGGGGGGGGAGGGGGGGGGAGTCAGAAGAAAATCTCGACTGCCCCCGGGATCGATCTTGGTTCCCGCCCTTTGTGTGTGAAGCGAGTGCTCTACCAACTGAGCTATCGGAACCCCCACACGAAAAATAAATCGTCCCCAAAAATCAGGACTATCAGTAGAGGTTGTTTTATTTTTCTAATGATTAAATCAAATTGTGTTCTCCTATTTTTCTTTCCGATTTGAATGGCATAGCTAAAGACCGTAGCCATCGCTACCTCATAGATAGTATGCAGATGACGTCACTCAGGCCTTTGTTATTGTTTTTGCCATCCGCGTTTGTGAGTTGTTCTCACTAAACTGTATTAACCAGACTATAAAAGTTCATGGTTACACAGAGTTTGTGTGTTGGTCCGTTATACTTCCGGATGGCAATGTTGTGAACTCCTTGGCCAAGCGCATTCTATCTATAGCCTGATACTGATAAAAAAAAATTACGTCAAAAGACAAGTCTTTGGTCGCATAAGAAAACAAATCGTGAGTTGAATTCAATAGTTCAACCAATGGGATCACTTGTTTCCTTGAGCTCCTTAACGACAACTCACTCACTAGACGCTGCACAAACCTTAAAAATGACGTCAAACTATAAGTCCGAGAGGATTCTAATGTCAGGCGAAAGATAGAATGAAGTTGACATCACTCGGGTCTTTGTTATTATCCATCCGCGTTTATGAGTAATTCGCACTAAACGGTATTAACCAGATGACACATAGTTTTGTGTGTTGGTCCGTTATACTTCCGGATGGCAATGTTTTGAGCTATTTAGCTAAGCGCACACTATTTATAGCATCAATGGAACATGACGTCATCAAAAATCGTTGTTGTAACAGACCATCTAAAAATCATGTGTCGAAATTAATGAAATAGAAAGTAGCTTCCTGTGACCTTACAAAACAATGTAAAAAAATAACAAAAACAAAAACGAAAACAAACTTGCGAGACTGTTGTTGTAGCCTACACAGATGACAGCAGCAACTGTGGTGATTTAATATGAATATGTAAATTATTATAATATTGATTGTCATGATGGAAATCCAGACCCAGATACTATGATGACGATCAGTTACCCTATAGCATGTTACTTGACACTGATTGGAGTTTGGATTCGATGAGTCATCATAAGGTAAGGACGATTTGATTTTGAGTTTTGTTTCAACATGTAAAGTTTTTTTCTTGAGTCCGTACATGTTATAATAGAAAGGTGAGCCGGTGGAACCGACATTTGGGAGGCCTTCCGAAAGCTCCTACATCCTCAATATTCTTGTTCTAGTTGGGGGTTTGGGAGGGGGGGGGGAACTTTTTTTTATCATGTTCTAGCTAGTAGGGGGTTTGGGAGGGGGGAGATTTAAACAAAAAAAGTTTCCCCCCTCCCAAACCGCCTACTAGAACATTATAAGAAACAAGAAAACTGGGGATGTAGGAGCTTTTAGAAGGCCTCCCCGACATTTAGCTTCTTTAAAGTTGCCCACCATGCATTTAGATAGAAAAAAAACCCAACTTAACGCCTACCGTCAAAAGCAGTTTAGATTTGAAGATGCGTTTGTTTTCTATTTTTTAAAAATCAGCATTCGGTACTAGGAGAGTCGAATATTTTATGTTAGGAGAGACCGCACGATAGTTACTGAGTTTGAAAGCCATATTTTTGGGAGGCATTCCGAAAGCTCCTACATCTCCAGTATTCTTTTTTTTTTTAATATATAATGTTCTAGTATGGGGTTTGGGAGGGGGGGGGGGGTTGGGAGGTGGGAGGTGGGAGGGGGGGGGGGTTGGGAGGTGGGAGGTGGGAGGGGGGGTTGGGAGGTGGGAGGTGGGGGGGGGAGGTGTCGTGTGTTTGTTTCGATCCCGACTTTGGTTCTGATGCCGTGACTTTTTATTCTTTTTTTTTCATCTGACATTTTTCCATTCCCTGTATTTCTCATCAATATATTATTATAATGTAGCTCGTCCGCTCGTCCTATAGATAGTTCGAAGATGACGTCACTCAGGTCTTTGTTATTGTTTTTTTGCCATCCGCGTTAATGAGTAATTCTCATTATACTGTATTAACCAGAATATAAACGTTTATGGTTACACAAAGTTTTGTGTGTTGGTCCGTTATACTTCCGGATGACAATGTTATGAGCTTCTAAGCCAAGCGCATACTATCTATATTAACGTTTGTAATCACTAGTAAAAAGCCCGCAATTGCGCGGGGAAAGAACTATTTTCATTCGATACTGTACTCACCATCATTGAATGAGGGCAGATTGGTAAACAACGTTGTCTGTGTAATTTGGTATATCTTCGGTTGATTTTTCTGTGTGGCCCAATAATATATTTAATAATATATTCCCTCAACTAACCCCAAGAAAAAATTAAACCTAGTAATTTAATTAACCCTAATAGGAAAAACAAACACCCTAGCACTTTAATGAGACTTATGACTAACCCTAATAGGAAAAATAATCATCCGATCTCGAGCTAACTCTAATAGAAAAAATCATGACAAATTGAATAAATAAACGCCTGACAAAAGATCAAAAGTGAAAATACAAATTTAAAGAATACTGGGGATGTAGGAGCTTTCGGAATGTCTCCCCTTTACTAACCCTAATAGTAAAAAAAAAGAATCAAAATGGCGATTGAAATACCTTCATGTGATCAAGTGAATAATATCACTATGAATGCCACGATTTGCTGAAAAATGCCAACACCCACACACACATGTATACATCACACACAACACACGCACACAAACACACACACACACACACGCACACACACACACAAACATACACGCAATTAGAACATACTACTACTACTACATAACAACACTGATCACCGCTAAATCAACAACACGACGGAAGTAATAATAATACTTGATGTCATAAATAGATGACGCAAATTGACAACTTTTTACAGTGTCAAAATTAGTTGATTATGAGGGGCTATTAGTGTCGTCGGTACATATTTTATGATATCTGTTTGACTCAACGAACTTTCAAACTGACTTTAAATTATAAAAGGAAATCAAGTTATCTGTTTATCTATCTGTAAAAAATACATTTCTAATTTTCAAATCTTTCAGTAGAGTTGTGCGCCGTATCAATTTTTTTATTGACTCAAATAAGCACACTGTTCTCCACAATGCTATATTTTTTAAAAAAAGGATGATGACATGCTCTTGAGATGTGTTACACGACGCCTATTTAAGTATGAGTCTGCGATTGTGTGTTTGGGCGTGTGTGTGTGTGTGTGTCTGTGTGTGTATGTGTGGTTTAGCACTTTTTATTTCATTTCTGTCTGTTTGCGCGTATTATGTATATGCTGTAACCAAATGAAAAATTGCCTTCATGGACAATAAAGATATTATTATTATTATTATTATTATTATTATTATTATTATTATTATTATTATTATTATTATTATTATTATTATTATTATTATTATTATTATTATCATCATCATCATTATTATTATTATTATTATTATTATTATTATTATTATTATTATTATTATTATTATTATTATTACTATTATTATTATTATTATTATTATTATTATTATTATTACTATTATTATTATTATTATTATTATTATTATTATTATTATTATCATTATTATCATTATTTTATTTTATTTTTTAAATATTTTTTTTCCTGTTAGGGTTAATCAAAGGTGCTAGACTGGGTTGTGACTCTTAGCTTGAGGAACGTGCGGAAGGTCTCCCGTGTGTTACAATATAGATAGTATGAGCTAGGCTAAGAAGTTCACAACATTGCCATCCGGAAGTATAACGGACCAACATACATAACTCTGTGTAACCGTGAACTTCTATAGTCTGGTTAATACAGTTTAGTGAGTATTACTCATAAACGTGGATGGCAAAAAACAATAGCAAAGACCTGAGTGACGTCAACTTCGATCTATCGATAATATTATATACTTACTTACTTACTTACTTAGGCCGCCCCTTGGGGCGCCCAACATGAGCCACAAGTCTTCGCCATTCTGTCCTGTCCTCCATAAGCGTACGCAGCTCCCGGTGTCCAGTGTCATCTAGCAGACGCAGTAGGTTTCGCTGTCAATGTCTGTTTTTTCTTCTGCCTCTGACTCTCTCTCTCTCTCTCTCTCTCTCTCTCTCTCTCTCTCTCTCTCTCTCTCTCTTCTCTCTCTCTCTCATCTCTCTCAGTCTTTTTCAATCACATTCATTAAAGTGTGTTGCAATCGACATGAACTTGATATTTGCAAGTGTGCTAACCCAGAGTGATATTTGCTCATTGTTGTAATGAAAATAATCTCAAAAACCAACGAAAAATATTGTCTATTAAAAACAAAATGGAGCTTTTGTATAACGCAATATCCACTAAATGTGATCAAAGCGCTTTCCAAGGGGTCCATGGCCAACAGCACCATTTAACATTTAGGATGGGGCATGACGCCGGTTAGGCGATAGTCCTTTTTTTCGGATGGAGACAAGGCTATTAACGGCCAGGTACTCATTTTATACCTGAGTACGATGAGAGAATGTGAGTAAAGAGCCTTTTTCCAAGGACTCAACTATGCGCCGAGCGAGGCCCGAATACAAGGACCTTCCGATCCGAAAGCGAGTGTCATACCACAAGACCACATAACAGCACAACAGTGTTAAATCAAGCCAAAATCTACAAGTGCCCAAATGAGCCATTGAAATGGGATTCAGTAGTCTGATGTCACGCCGCCCGGCAACGGCGGCCATCTTGGTTCTAAACAAAGAAAATCAATACGTTTTATTCTTCATGCTGGCTAGAACTTTTCATATGTCTTGTGATCAAAATGTATAAAAGTCAAAACATGATCAGATTTATGGGGTTTTTTACCTCTGGATACGCTTTCATGCTCGCCGGAGAAATATTTCATAAGGGCGTCCGCCATTGTTCCGATAGTTTAGAGCCAGTTACTAAGTTACCATGCGTCATTACGAGGGAAGTGACGTTACGACTGTTGAATCCTATAAAGAGAAAAATAATGTAAGTGAATATGACTTATCTGCTTGTTCTGTGTGTAACACGAACACGGTCAAAGGTCAAAAGGTTGTTTGTTATTGT
>NC_088373.1:15796182-15806182 GCF_034508935.2 Berghia stephanieae | reverse complement strand
AAGCATGTTGGAAAACAGATATAGAGGGGAAGAAGACACAGTAAGTGCCTCCCTGCTCGCTATGGGATGAAGGAACCCCACCCATATTTATATTTTATAAAGCAACAATTCTTAAAACTGTTTCTTGATGAAACACCTATTTCAGTTTACTCTGTTTCATTTACCTTTTTGTTTTGTCTGGGTCCTATAGATAGTATGCGCTTGGCTAAGAAGCTCACACCATTGCCATCCGGAAGTATAACGGACCAACAGACAAAACTATGTGTGATCTTGAACGTGTATAGTCTGGTTAATGCAGTTTAGTGAGATTTACTCATACTCATAGACGCGGATGGCAAAAAGGAATAACAAAGACATGAGTGACGTCAACTTCATTCTATCTATATGAAGCCAATAGATAGTTCAAAGATGACGTCACTCTGGTCTTTGTTAGTGTTTTTTGCCATCCGCGTTTACGAGTAATGCTCACTGAACTGTATTAACCCGACTATAAACGTTCATGGATACACACAGTTTTGTGTGTTGGTCCGTTATACTTCCGGATGGCAATGTTATGAGTTTCTTAGCCAAGCGCATACTATCTATACGATCCAATCAAATTACTCGCGACAAAAATCTGAAATTAGATAATGATCCAGAAAACATACAAAACATAATTGATGATAATAAACTCCACTGGATAGATCCAAATAGATAACAAGATGCTGGTTTGCAATCATTTAACACACGTGCTCACACACTGATGTTGTGAGTATTTTACCTAAACACTTAGCATCAATATTCAGGATTGATCCCACGATTTGGTGCTGACCAACGATTGGGTATTTCTTGTCATAGTATCTAAACGCGTTGCTTTGTTCGTAAATATACCCATGGGCCAAGCTAAACTTACTTACTTATCCGAACCAGCGACCACCTGAGCTCTAGCTCTTCGGTCTTGTCCTGTGACGTATACGTTAGACGTCTTTTGTAGTTGTTCCAGGTGACTATAAAGTGTGGTCAAGCTAAACAGAGTGACATTATTATTGTGGTATTGGATATTCATTTCGAAAACTGTGAGTACGTTTTATTATGTATATACGTTATTTTGAGCACAGTTTGCCACGTGACCAAATAACTCGACCACACGGGAGTCGGACCGTGGCCTTCGTAAAGTTATGGCCTGAGACTGACCAAAAAATGACGTCAAAATGCCAGTCTTTTGCCACAAAGAAAACAAATGGTGAGTTGTATTCAATAATTCAACCAATGAAATCACTTGTTTCCATGAGCTCTTCTAACGACAACTCACTAAGAGGTGCAAAAACCAAAGAATGACGTCAAACTGCCAGTCCATTTGGATTTCAGTGTCAGGCTATAACATAACGATGGCTTCGGTCGGACACGGAAACTCGATACCGCTATCAAGTCATAAAAATGGATAGTGAATTAAATAATATTAAAGCACCGGGAAACGATCCAACCTGAGCACGTATCACGGCCGTTTTATGATAAATTGATATAGGACACCTCATAAATCGTGTTTTTCATTTCCGCTTTCATAGGATAGGCCGTATAGCTATAAATAGAATGAAGTTGACGTCACTGAGGTCTTTATGATTGTTTTTTTGTTTATTTTATTTTTATTTTTTTTGCCAACGTTTCAAATTTATGACCAGTTTAATTATAATTTTGACTTTTTAGCATCTGATTCATCCCGACTTAATACCGTTTTGAGACGAGGGGTCAAATATACACAAACACGCGCGCGCACACACACACACACACACACACACACGCACACACATATATACACATACACATTTTTAAAAAAATAATTGGAATCCTAGGTGGGGTTCCTGTAAGCTTCAATTTAATTACCAAAAAAAAAAAAAAAAACAACCCAGATCAAATGGACGTTTCAGGTTTCCCCTTTATCAACAAAACAGGATGAATGAAACACTACAGACGAATGAGATAATGTGGTAGTGGCGTAATTATCTCATTCATCTGTGCTGTTTCATTCATCCTGTTTTGTTGATAAAGGGCAAACCCAAAACATTCAATTGATCTGGGGTTTTTTTGTAATTAAATTGAAGCTTACATTCAATTTCCACATTATTGCCTGAGCTTCGAGCAGCAAGTTTTACGTTACCCACTATTATAAATATTTAAATCGATCGATATTTGAAGGACGGGTTTTGTGGGGTTTTTTTTTTTATTTTTTTATTTTTTTTTTGTCAAATTTTTAAATACATGTTATTTCTAGAGTACTACGTTTAAATGGTGATAAAACAATATTTTTATTATTCATTATTATTCATAATTTTTAATTGATTTCTACTGTTTTTTGTGATAGTTATGGACAGACATGGGTGTACATTTCCGAATGAAAAAGGAATATAAATTCACATTTTACTAAAATTTTGGCACAGAAAGCTCCTTCTTTCAAATATCGTGAAATTGAATGTAATCTTCAATTTAATATTCGAAAACGTTTACAATGGACGTTTCGTGTTTCCCCTTTATCAACAAAACAGGATGAATGAAACACTACAGACGAATGAGATAACGTGGTCGTAGCGTTGTTGAGATGAATAAATCATTATTTATTTATTTATCATTATTCATTTATTCATCCTGTTTTGTTGATAAAGGGGAAACTCGAAACGTTATTTTATCTGTTTTCGTATATTAAATTGAAGCTTACATTCAATTTCACATTGTTATTTATTTCTTCGAGCTTCGAGCAGCAACATTTACATTCTTCAAATATCAACGGATCAAATTGACTCTCATTTTGTCCAAAACTCTCAAACCTTTATTAGAAGCGTCCCTTGACGTCCCAGGTTCGAGATTTAAAAAAAAAATTAAAATCAAATGTTCTTCGGTCCTCAAAATGAAATTTGATGTTTCTTAAAAAACCAAACTAGAGTATTTATAAAGCACAATATCCACCAACGATTCTCAAAACGTTTTACAAGGGGCCCCTGACCAACAGCAACATTTAGAACGAGACATGACGCCTGTTAGGCGATATTACATTTTTTTTTCAGAGACAACTATTTCTCTATAATCAAGGAGAACGAGAAGAAGAACGAGGAGAAGGAAAAAAATGAGTTTTTAGCCAAAAATCTGAAAAACTTTTTTTGTTTTTTTGTTTTGTTTTGTTTTGTTTTGTTTGTTTGTTTGTTTTTTGTTTGTTTTTTTTTTCGTTTCAGAATACCGCAGTAAAGTTATTTCAAAAGTGGATTTTTATCCATAAAAATGTCCCTCATCTAGGCGAAAAGGGAAAGCGTGGCTCAGCGGTACGGTCGTCGCTTCGTACCCAAAAGGTACCGAGTTCGACTACCCACCTCATTGTATGGCCTTGAGCAAGTCACTTCGCACTACTCACTTTGCGGCGCTGCACTGCGGCTGACGCTTGGGTTATTCCAGTTTTTCCTTGGAATAGACCCTAAAGACAAATTACCCCCATGAGGATGAATAAAGGGAATTTATTTATTTAATTAATTAATATATTTATTTATTGATTTATAAAAAGTCTCGATAAAGGATTTTGTGAATTCCCAATCTTTCAGAATTTTTGCAAGATGAAGCCATTTTATTGGATCGATATTTGAAGAAAGGAGTTTTCTAACCAAGATTTTAAATAAGTTTTTTTTAATTTTTGGCAGCATTTTAGAAAACAATCTGCTTGCATCAATTCGAAGGCAAGAAAAAAAAAAAACAAATCTTTTAAGGCTTTAATGTAGATTTTTGAAAAAAGTGAAGATATGACGTCATACTCGTAATGATGTGTTATGATTTGATGATTTTCAATTAATGACACGTTTTGTACTGAAAAAAGGAGGGGGAAAATACATTGGCTTTTTAAATTTAAATTTGATTATGTCGTGTAACATCATGTTTTATTCTTTCTCATAATATACGCATATCACTTATAATATAGAATGTATCCACGAGCCTTTTCAAATGAGTTGATTCGGTGTTCTTTTGGAGGTAATGGCCATGATTTAGATTAACTTTCCATGTGCTCGAGGTCATTGGTCACATTGCGTGCTGTTCATTTTTAAAGATCTTTATTTCTTGTTGTCACAGTTTTTAGAATTACAGATAAATGTGCTTAATAACAACAACAGCAGCAACCAAAAAAAAAAAATAAATAAACAAATAAACAAACACACAAACAAATGAACAAGAGGACTAAGGAAACGTCATTGTGTGTTTGGGGAAAAGTGATGAAAAGAGATTAATTATGGACAAACAAGAAATAAACTATTTTGTAATTAGCTGAACAAATTTTTTTTTTGAGCAAAACGTTCTAACTTTTGTATATTTTTATTTTAAAGTAATTTTATTCATTTTCTTTAAAAATAAACTTTCGATGCAGCGAGAAAGAAACCGTTTGACATCCATGCTTTTTGTCCTTTCTTTTTTGTTTATTGAAATATTATTTATCGTAGCGTCTCCGATAACTGGTTATCTAACTGACGCCAAAGGAAGGCACTGGTGTTTAGTGAGTTTAGTGGTACTCGTATTAGGACAATTTCTCACAGGATTCGGATTACACCTCGTTGGCCTGTTGTCAGTTATTACTAGACGCGGCAAACCCAAACATGCCACAAAAATTTTCCAATCCGAGTGAAAAGTCGTGTCTTGTTGGCGTCAGGAGAGCAAACGATGACCAAGACAACGGTGGGATACAGAAATATTTCGCCAATGATGCTGTTGAAATCTTCGAAACGTGTTCTAAAAGAGATGATGAAGACATCGCTAAAGACAATGAACGTAATAGGAGTGGCGCCATCACTGTAGATAATAACACGCCCGGAAATAGTGTGTTTATCTCAAAAATTGATTCTGATACAGAAGAATCTCGTGTTGACGATGGAAAACACTCAAAGGGAAAGGAATTCAAATTTGGTGAT
Organism: Berghia stephanieae; assembly: GCF_034508935.2. NCBI lineage: Eukaryota > Metazoa > Mollusca > Gastropoda > Nudibranchia > Aeolidiidae > Berghia > Berghia stephanieae. The sequence continues at coordinate 15,801,272 of NC_088373.1, read as the reverse complement.
CTTAGTCGCGAAAAGAAATATCTTTTACTCTGCTGTACCGTTTCCCATTTTTTGTCCGGACTTTCCACGTCCCTGCTGGCGCCATTTTTCCCAGAAATGGCCCAGGCAAAAGGGATGTCTTTACTTTTAATAGGTGCGACCTTCAGTATCTTCCCAGCTGTTATGTTCATTACGTCACCAATTTTCGGTTACTTCATGACGAGAGTCGGACCCAAATTTCTAGTGATAACCGGTCTAGCCGTTGGAGGCGTCTGTAATTGTCTGTACGGACTTTTTGACAAATCCCCAGCAGGGTCTCTATTTATTGTCACCAGCTTGTTGTGTCGTTTGGTAGAAGGGCTCGGATTTTCTGGTTATACCAATGCTCTTTACACGATTTCGTCCAATGAATTTGCAGACAATGTCTCAATAATAATGTCTATTCTACAAGGTGCAAGTGAAGTTGGAATAATGCTCGGACCCGGAATCGGAGGATTTCTATACGATCTTGCAGGATACAGCTCTCCCTTTTATTCCAGTGGAGCCGTCATTCTTCTGAATGCGATTATTTTATATAAAGTATTACCCAATATTACAAGCAAGGCTGACAAGACGAACACTTCGAAACAATCGCTTCTGTGTAATGGATTGTTCATCATGTCCCTTTTGACTCTCTTCTTCGTACCGCTTCGGGCGCTGTGGCTTTCATAGAATCAACGTTAGCCAATCACATGACTCCTTTACACCTCTCTAAAGGCTTGGTTGGTTTATATTTTACATTAATCCCATGCTCTTTTGTCGTAGCGTCTCCGATAACTGGTTATCTAACCGACGCCAAAGGAAGGCACTGGTGTTTAATGATATTAGGACAATTTCTCACTGGACTCGGATTATACCTGGTTGGCCCAGGAATTATATTTCCCTTTCTGCACCTGGAAAGCTGGATTGTAGTCCCGGGTTTAATTCTCTTCGGAGCCGCTTTTGCGATGTCTAATATTCCAACTATCAAGTGTAGTCTTTTAGGAGCTTTCGAGTGCGGTTGGGATGACGACACGGAGACGTACGCGATTGTGTCCAGTTTGAATCTCTCTATTTATTACTTGGGGTCTGTTGTAGGACCTCTGGTCGGGTCAGCTCTGATTCAACATCAAGGATTCTCTTTTGGGTACACCGTCATGGGAACGTTGAACGTTGCCGTCTCAGGCGTGTGTCTGATTATATTCGTGTCTAGAAAATTTCGAGCTAAATTAAATGACCAAAACAAAAACAAAAAACCCCAACCAAACTAGATACTAAATAACTAAAAATAATTTAGCTTTCTCATTGGCTGAAGACGAGTTATTTTGAGCCCAAAACGTCACGTGCTTGGTGTTTTTTTTTGTGGTTCTTTTCCGGAGATGTTAGAATATTCGTTGTTGACAGCTTCTAGGAGCTTAGTGTCATTTAAATCTAAAGGAGGAGGACGGAAGGAAAACTGGCTGGGGTTCCTGACCTCCCATAGTGGACAGGGAGGTACAAACTGTGTCTTCTATCCCCTTATATAATCTGTTTTCCAACATGCTTTCTGTCTTTGTCTTGGAATGAGATTACTTGGTTTTGTACTGGCCCTGGCCTGAGTCCTAGCTGGAAGGGAAACAGTCAAATACATAGTTATTGTTTTGGGAGATGATAGATTTTTCCTTGTAAATTATCTCTCTGTTATGTATTATTATATTTGTTATTTTTAATGTATAATGTAAGCATTTGAGTGTATTCCTATTTGTTGGATTTTGTGCTTGTGTCCGGATGAGACTTATAGGTGGTCTCAAACTAAGTACTTTGATAGTGTGCTCTTGGAATCTACATCTCATCCCTATTTGTTCCCAGTTCCCATATGTCTTACTTTTTCTTGGGTGCTTTAATTGTAATTCTAGAACTTTCTACTATCCCATTTTCATCCTTTTTACTGGCGCTGATATAACCTAAAACCCTTAAAAACAAAAAAAAAAAACAAAACAAAACAACGGATGGAAACGATTAACGAAATATTTTTACGTGCATGGTAAAAGGGACAGAAAAGTCGTGACGTCACAATTTCTACTCTTCCGATTCCAAACTCCTTGGAAGTGTGTATTTTCCTGGTTCGTTGGAAGACTAATGATGAATCGGTTACATAAAATTGAATCATGAAGTGGCATAACTATTTCTGTAGCAGGGTGTAGGATTCTTAGGATAACATGACGTAACAAGAGCGAGGATGAATGATCTTTGTTAACGACCAGCATATTATTATAATTAGACTGGGAAATACGATGCTATCATTCTGAAATCAGAAGAGCAATAGGAAAAAAAAATGTGATTTGATAAAAACTGGTTCCAATCTCATTGGTAGTGTAAAACAAGTATTCTGGAGGACTGGATGCTTGCATACCTTGTGTAAATGAACTTCTGGTTTCAGAGTAATTAATGTCATCTCATTTTCTGCTGGTCGTCAATAAAGATCATCCATCGTTGCTTTTTTTTACGCGCTGTAATCGTGAGAATCTGCCTATAGGTGCTGTGCGCTTGGCTAAGAAGCTCACAACATTGTATAGATAGTTTGAAGTTGACGTCACTCGGGTCTTTATTATTTTTCTTTTAATGCCATCCGGGTTTATGAGTAATTCTCACTTAATACTCTTTAGCAGTCGTAACGTCACTTCCTTCCTAATGACGCATGGTAACTTAGTAACACTGGCTCTAAACTATCGGAACAATGGCGCCCGTATGATATATTTCTCCGGCGAGCATAAAAGCGTTTCCAGAGGAAAAAAAAACACATACATTTGATCATGTTTTGACTTTTACACATTCTGATCACAAGGCATATGAAAAGTTCTAGCCAGCATGAAGAATAAAAAGTAATGATTTTCGTTGTTTAGAACCAATATGGCCGCTGTTGCTGGGCGACGTGACATCAGACTATTGAATCGAATTGTATTGACCTGACTATAAACGTTCATGGTGCACACCGTTTTGTATGTTGGTCCGTTATACTTCCGGATGGCAATGTTGTGAGCTTCTTAGTCAAACGCATACTGTCTTTAACGGACCAGATAGTGTGGGCTTGGCTAAGAAGCTCACAACATTGCCATCCGGAAGTATAACGGACCAAAACACAAAACTATGTTTAACCTTGAACGGTTATAGTCTGGTTAATACGGTTTAGTGAGAATTACTCATAACGCGAATGGCAAAAAAAAAAAAGCAATAACAAAGATCCGAGGGACGTCAACTTCATTCTATCTATAGATAGTATGCGCTTGGCTAAGAAGCTCATAACATTGCCATCCGGAAGTATAACGGACCAACACACAAAACTGTGTGTATCCATGAACGTTTATAGTCAGGTTAATACAGTTCAGTGAGCATTACTCATAAAAGCGGATGGCAAAAAAACAAACAAAAAACAATAACAAAGACTTGAGTGACGTCAATATCTATACATCCTACTATCAAAATAGTTTTATCACCTTATGATTCAATATGGAACCTATTAATTGCTCGCTCAGTATGCATTTCGAAGGACTGGTTACACACTTCAAATCAGTTTTGAACCGGACGAGAGGAAGTAAGGTGCGACGTGACGAATTCTCTGCCCTATTGAACAGTAACTTTACTCACCGTGTCATACTGGTAATTGTGACGCCTCGTCTCATGATGAAAATGGAATTTGTAGCCAGAAATATCAGACTTAAATTGAGTTTCTATGCTTTATAGAGGAGATGGAATATCATATTTTACTGTGCTAAATACTTACGTTTCATATTTTTGATCAGTTCAACTATAATTTTGAATTTTAGCATCTGATCCATCCCGACTTAATACCGTTTTGAGACGAGGGGTCACATTTTGCTTGATTGGTAGATACTTGAGCTTTTGTATAGCGCAATATCCACTATACGTGCGGATATGTGGTCTAGTGGTATGACATTCGCTTTCGGATCGGAAGGTCCTGGGTTCAAGCCTCGCTCTCGGCGCATAGTTGAGTCCTTGCAAAAGGCTCTTTACTCACGTTCTATCACCGTACTCAGGTGTAAAATGAGTACCTGGCCGTTAACAGCCTTGTCTCTGTCCGAAAAATTGTAATATCGCCTAACAGGCGTCATGTCCTACGTGTTAAATGTTCCTGTTGATCAGGAACCCCTTGTAAAGTGCTTTGAGCACATTTAGTGGATATTGCCCTATATAAAGCTAAAAAAGCTGAATACGTGCTCAAAGCGCTTTACAAAGGATCCCTGGGCAACAGCAACACTTAACATGTAGGACGAGACATGACGCCTGTTAGGCGATATTACAATTTTTTTTCCGACAGAGACAATGCTGCTAACTGCCAGGTACTCATTTTACACCTGAGTACAATGAGAGAATGTGAGTAAAGAGCCTTTTCTGTGCACTCAACTATGCGCCGACCGAGGCTCGAACCCAGGTCCTTTCGATCCGAAAGCGACTGTCATACCACAAGACCACATAGCCGCACAAAATATATAATGATAAATTTTAACTCAAAATGATTGGCTTTGTGGTCTAGTGATGTGACACTCTCCTTCGGATCGAAATGTCCAGGGTTCAGGCCCCGCTATGAGCGACGCATAGTTGAATCCTTAGAAAAAAATCTGTTTTCTCAAAGTCTTTCACCGTACTCAGGTGTAAAATGAGTACCTGGTCATTTACAGAATTGTCTCTGTCAGTAAAAATGGTTAAAAACCGGTTAACAGGCGTCGTGTTTCGTCTTGAATGTTAAATGCTGCTGTTGGATTAGGAACCCTTGTGAATCGCTTTGAGCACGTTTAGTGGATATTTCTGTATATAAATGCTCAGAATAATAAGTTCTATATCGTGACCCGTTGTCTCAAAACGGTAATGTATCGATTCGGTCCACCTACGAAAAATAAATTTTACGGTAAATATGACTAGGAATCTGAGATTTGGTCTTTGTCAGTCAAAAAAGACAAAACACAAAAAAAACTTGGGCATTTTGATAAGAAACTAGGGATCAGGTACCCGGTATATAAGTGTGTATGAAAGGTTTGTGCGGCTATGTGGTCTAGTGGTATGACACTCGCTTTCGGATCGGAAGGTTCTGGGTTCGA
>NC_088373.1:15776182-15788682 GCF_034508935.2 Berghia stephanieae | reverse complement strand
AGAAGCGTGAGTGGATGTACATGGTTTATCGGAGATTAATAATAGCTGAAATCATAAAAAAATATCCTTGAGCTTTTATATAGCGCAATATTCACTAAATGTGCTCAAATCGTTTTACAGGCTGTCTCTGGCTAACTGCAATACTTGTAAAACTAGACATAACGCCTGTTAGGCGATATTACAATTTTTTTTGTCCGACAGAGACAACGTTGTCAACGGCCAGGTTCTCATTTTTACACCTATAGTAAGGTGAGAAAATGTGAGTAAAGAGCATTTTCTCAAGGACTCAACTATGCGCCGAGCTAGTGAGGCTCGAACCCAGGACCTTCCGATTCGAAAACGAGTGTCATACAGCTAGACCACATAGCCGCACTATATAGATAGTTCGAAGATGACGTCTCTCAGGTCTTTGTTATTGTTTATTGCCATCCGCGTTTATGAGTACTTCTCACTAAACTGTATCAACCAGACTATAAACGTTCAAGGTTACACACAGTTTTGTGAGTTGGTCCGTTATACTTCCGGATGGCAATGTTTTGAGGTTCTTAGCCAAGCGCATACTACTATCTATAAGGATAGATGACTAGGAAATAGTGGGATAAGTACAGGTCAGATCTAAGTAAGACGACACGATTAAAGTGAGCACAGGAATAGGGAATGAGATTAGCGGAAGAGTAGCGTCCCTTGATTGGACGTCACCTATAGTCTGTGACGTCACCGACGGAAAAGTTATTAGAGAGAGAACGTCATGTTGGTTGTGCGCATGCGTCTCTCGTCCTCGCGGAATGCGCACAACCAACATGACGTTCTCTCTCTAATAACTTTTCCCCCGTTGACGTCACAGACTATGGGTGACGTCCAATCAAGGGACGCTACTCTTCCGCTTATCTCATTCCCTATACTATATTTAGGTCAATAAATTCATTCTACACGAGTTGTAAAAAAATTCCGATAAGATAATAATAATAATAATAACAGTACACTAATAAATAACAATTTGAAAATGAATGTAAGCTTCAATTTAATATACAAAAACAGATCAAATGGACGTTTCGGGTTACCCCTTTCTCGACAAACAGGATGAATGAAACACTACAGATGAATGAGATAATGTCGGAGCGGCGTTGTTAAGATGAATGATTCATAATTAATTTGAAGCTTACATTCAAAATTTCACATTATTTATTTATTTATTTCTTCGAGCTTCGAGCAGCAATGTTTACATTTGACAGTACACTAACATTCCCAAATTTGGTCAATTTGGCCAATGCCCGTGCTCATCTCGTAGGCCTGTATTTTGTTTAAATAAATAAAATAATCAAATGAGCTCTTATACAGAGCAATATCCACTCAACGTGCTCAAAGCGCTTTACAATGAGTCCCTGACCGACAGCAACACGTATCATGTAGTACAAGACATGACGGCGATTTAATTTTACAATTTTTTTCCAATAGAAACAACGCTGTTAACGGACATGTACTCATTTTCGACCCGAGTACGGTGAGAGAATGTGAGTTTAAAAAGCCTTTTCTCAAGGACTCAACGATGCGCCGAGCGAGGCCGGTTCGAACCCAGGACCTTCCAATCTGAAAGCGAGTGTAAAACCAAAGGATCGACGACATGTTAGTCTCATTAAGTTGCGTCCCGTGTCCTAGCCAACTTAATACTTGACGACATACTTTCAATGATTATCTCTTATACGAGTTGATAACACTTAACCCTCTCCTTATCACCCATAAAAAAAAATCATCACATTCGTTACGATATAAATCAACAATTTGTGACCCCTCGTCTCAAAACGGTATTAAGTCGGGATGATTAAGATGCTTAAAATCAACAAGAAAAACAAAATAAAATTACCCGATGTTAGGAAGGAAATCAACGAGATGCTAACTTTGCAACACACGAGTCCTGGCCATTCAATTATACTCGGCGATTTTAATTTTCACTTCGACAACGTCACAGACACCGCTAAATTGCACGAGTCACTATCGGAGAACAACATGTGCCAGATCGTAACAACGCCAACCCACTCTGCTGGTCATATTTTAGATTGGGTAATTGTAGAAAATTCAGAGTTCCAAAAAATCAACGCCACCGTCGATTATCTCCCCTTTTCGGACCACTCCCTCATTTCTTTCAAAACCATGCCAAGAAACCACCATCACATCAACCAGAAACATTAAAGGCATTAATTTGGACAATTTCAGAGGCGATTTAGAAACAAAACTTTCTAAAAATTCAATGATTTCTCCAGACCAGTGGAATAGTTGTCTCATCGAAACGCTTGACAAACATGCGCCATTCCAAACAAGGACCGTCACCAACCGAAAGTATGCTCCGTGGTATACGTCGGACGTTAAAGAAGCTAAAACGAAGTGTCGGAGAGCAGAAAGACTGCTGAAAACATCAGGCCTTACGATTCATCGTGAAATGTTCAAGAACGCATTTCGTGCCTGGAAGACAACAATAAAAAGGGCAAAGACCACGTATTTTCTTTCAAAATTCGAAACTTCTAAATCTTGTAAACAATTATTTAACATCTGCAATGATCTACTTGGACGTGAAAGATGCACTTCATTACCATCTACAACCAATCAAAGAGACTTGCCAAACACATTTGTCAATTTTTTTTAAAGACAAAATCCATAACATTCGTTCAGAACTAGATCGGCATGAACCATTTATAGATACAAATACGTTCTGTGGTACCCCATTAGACAAGTTCCAACCAGTTTCACCTAGTTTCATAAACGAGTTGATAAAAAAAGCCCCCATTAAATCCTGCGACCTTGATCCCCTACCAGCACAGCTTTTGGCCAGCTCCATCGATACATTATTACCATCCATTACATCAATCATAAATACATCCATACTGACTGGCGAAGTTCCATCGTGCTTTAAAAGTGCCCTCGTCAAACCACTTCTGAAGAAACCATCACTAGACCACAATATATTAAACAATTATTGGCCTGTATCAAATTTACCTTTTTTGTCAAAACTTTTGGAGAAGGTAGTTCTTACACAATTAACATCTCATCTTAAGAACAACAGTTTGGAACAACCCTTTCAGTCAGCCTACAAACATCAACACAGTACTGAAACGGCGCTTCTTAAAATCTTTAATGACTTGTTATGTAATGCTGATGTTAACAATATCAATGTATTATGCCTTTTAGATCTTTCAGCTGCCTTTGACACCATTGACCATGACATTTTGTTAAGAAGACTAGAAAATACGTTCGGCATAAAAGGAATTGCCCTTAAATGGTTTAAATCATATTTACAGGATGGATGGCAGACTCGTGGTGAATGGTGTTCAGTCAGAACAAGTTTTACTAAATTATGGAGTGCCACAAGGCTCTGTTCTTGGCCCTGTCCTTTTTACTGTATATATGCAGCCCCTATCTAGTGTGATATCCAGATTCAATCTGAGTTATCATTTTTATGCAGATGATACGCAGATATATGATTCAGCACCCCTTAGTAATTTACAGTTCTTAATACAACGAATCACGAGCTGTTTTAATGAGATTAAATCTTTGATGTACCACAATAAGTTAAAATTAAATGATAGTAAAACTGAGATTTTAATGTGTGGAAGGCCGAGTATCCCTAAACAGGCAAATAAATCGCCTATTACTCTCGGAAATAGCACAATAGAATTTTCAAATAAAGCAAAAAACCTTGGCGTCATCATTGATAAAGATCTTTCCATGACAAGCCATGTGAATAACACCATACAATCTATGTACATAGAAATGAAAAAAATAAGCAAAATTCGTAATTTAATACCGAAGCATATAACAGAACTTTTAATTAATTCCCTGGTTTTATCTAAATTGGACTATTGTAACTCCCTTTGGGCGAATTTAGCTAAAGACAAAATTAGCAAACTTCAGGTTGCTCAAAATAACGCAGCCAGGCTCATTGTACGCAATAACAAAAAATACCCGTCAGCAACTCTTCTTCTCCGTGAGTTACATTGGCTTCCTGTGGAAAAAAGAGTTGCCTATAAGAGTTGTACTGTTGTCTACAAATCCCTGAGCACGAACAGTCCCTCCTATATTAAAGACCTTCTAAACATATATGTCCCCAATAGAAACTTGAGGTCAAGCAATGACCGATCAATCCTTGTCAAACCTAAGCCATTGCGTAAAATAGGTGAACAGTCTTTTCAATTTTCGGCCCCCCATTTTTGGAACGCTCTCCCATCACACGTGAGATGCTCGGATTCGTTGACAACGTTCAAATCTCGCCTAAAGTTTTATCTTTTTACGTCATAATGTTGCAATATTATTTTCATATTTTGTTGTTGTTAAATTGAATTCGTATCACGTTTCCTTCACACTTGTCTCACTGTAATATGTTTTGTTTTATATCACTGTAAAGCGCTTAGAGCCTGTGACAACGGGGTAAAGCGCTATATAAATGCCATTTATTATTATTATTATTATTATTATTATTATTATTATTATTATTATTATTATTATTATTATTATTATTATTATTATATAAAATGGAATTGGTAGCCAGAAATATCACTCTTAAGTTGAGTTTATTTGCTTTATAGAGGTGAAGAAATATCATATTTTACTGTGCTATATACCAACGTCTCATACCATTGACCAGTTTAACTATAATTTGACTTTTTAGCATCTGGTCCATCCCGACATAATACCGTTTTGAGACGAGGGGTCACATTTTACCATTCTAATTTCTTTTGTATGTCACAGAATTAAAAGTAATATTTTCACCATAGCTATAAAAAAAACTTACACTGCGTTGTAGAGCTTATTTAGCTGAACAATAATATCATGTATAGAATGAACTTGTTGCTTTTTTCTGTTTGAGTGAAGAAGAATCTATTTTTATCATATTAGGTCTTGTGATGTTTCAGGGAAAATTCTGAAAACAGTTGGTAAGGAGAGAGAGAGAGAGAGAGAGAGAGAGAGAGAGAGAGAGAGAGAGAGAGAGAGAGAGAGAGCGGGAGAGAGAGAGAGGGAGAGAGAGAGATAGAGAGATAGATAGATAGATAGATAGATAGAGAGAGAGAGAGAGAGAGAGAGAGAGAGAGAGAGAGAGAGAGAGAGAGAGAGAGAGAGAGAGAGTTAAAGCCCAATTGACGAAGCCTGAGTCACATCGCTGTTACAATTACTGCTCAATTGTTACCCATTGATGTTTCAAACCCCTCATTGTGTCAAGGTTGAGGCTGTCGTCGTAGACCAAAGGGTCGCATAATACATGTAGATAGTTCGAAGATGACGTCACTCAGGTCTTTGTTATTGTTTTTTGCCATCCGCGTTTATGAGTAATGCTCACTGAACTGTATTATCTGACTATAAACGTTCATGGATACACACAGTTTTTTGTGTTGGTCCGTTATACTTCCGGATGGCAATGTTATGAGCTTCTTAGCCAAGCGCATTCTATCTATATCTGTATTTGAATTGGGTCAAATTGAGTGATTGGCATTTCATATTCGTGACTCGACTATATATAAAAAAAGAAGAGCTTTTTGAGCTTTCTTATATAGCGCAATATCCACTAAACGTGCTCCAAGCGCTTTACAAGGGGTCCCTGGCCAACAGCAACATTTAACAGGTAGGACAGGACATGACGCCTGTTAGGCGATATTACAATTTTGTCAGACAGAGACAACGCTGTTAATGGCCAGGTACTCATTGTACACCTGAGTTCGATGAGAGAATGTGAGTAAAGAGCCTTCTCCAAGGATTCGCGGGTGGTTGGATGGGAGCATCACCCTTGAATCATATACCTATGATGTTCGCATGGGTGTACGATCCGATAGTGATGTCGTTTCTTCTTCTCTTTACTAGCCTATCCTGCTCCTTTGGTTTGTGATTGTATTTTTGACAGGGGATATTTTTTTTTCTTGTAAATCTTCTGCCTGTTTGTTCTTGGTTATTTATAATTTAGCTTATGATATCTTTAGGTTATGATTTTGATTTACATTTGTACTATTTTTTGTTAGATTGCTTGTTTTTTTGTTTCAGCGATCTCTCATATAACCTCAATTGTGTTGGAAGAGACCTAAAGCAACAAACAAACAAACAAAAACTTCTCCAAGGATTCAACTAACTTGAAAGATTAAAAGATATAGCTAGGAGCAAACAGTTTTTTGACTCTCATGTATAAAAAAAAATAATCATAAAAAATAAAGATATTCGACTCTTTGTCTTAGGACTGTAGCAGCGTCTAATTGGTGCTCACACTAATAGGTTTTGGCGATCTATCCAGGACGCAAACTCATTACCACCGCACTCGTGCACCGTCGCAATTCCCCCCAATTGTGTGTTGGTCCATTATTTTTTTTCCGGATAGCAATGTGGTGTGTTTCGTAGCCAAGCGCACAGCATCTATAACATTATATATCGCCTCTGAGTCTTGTTATAAACCAGAAACCGTACTGTTCAAGGACCTGACATGAAATTTGGTATAATTTATCCCTTCACCCCCCCCCCCCCCCCCCCCCCCCTCCCGTCTCTCATCCCCACCAACCATCACAACCCCCCCCCCCCCCCCCCCCCCCCCACCCTTCAAATTCTAACAGTTTCATCGTCCACCTGACCAGGCGTTTCTATATATAGACCAAACCTGCCATATTCCCCCTTATATTTACTTTCATACAATATTTATTTTGCCGTTTTCGACATCAAAAATATCTAATCCGACAACATACCTTAATAAAAAATTTAAAAAATGTGTGAAGTACGCCTAGCAAGCAGATGTGTGTAACTGTGCTCTTGATGTTTTGTGCGTGAAGTTTTGTGATTTTAAACCATTTAACATATACTTCGAGCAAGATGTGTGTGTTTGTGTGTGTGTGTGTGTGTGTGTGTGTCTGTGTGTGTGTGTGTGTGAGTGTGTTTGTGTGTGACTGTTGTGGTGATTATGGAGTCGAATGAATTTGTGTGATACCTAAAAAGAACTATTGTAAAGCAACTCTGACCACTATTTGTGGATACTGGCGCTATATCAAATAATAATAATAATAATAATAATAATGATAATAATAATAATAATAATAATAATAATAATAATAATAATAATAATAATAATAATAATAATAATAATAATAATAAATATATAAAGATATAATGTATATAATATAAGGAGATAGCGAGATTGGGGAGGGGTGGGGAGTTGAAGGGAGAAAGTGAGAGAGGGATAAAGAAAGAAAGGAGAGAGAGAGAGAGAGAGAGAGAGAGAGAGAGAGAGAGAGAGAGAGAGAGAGAGAGAGAGAGAGAGAGAGAGAGAGAGAGAGAGAGAGAGAGAGATGAATGGAACAAATTCAATTTAGACAGTTAAAAAAAATGTGGGTTTTCTTCTTTTTTTTTGGAACTTATCGGGACCGGAGCCGCTGCTCGCATATATTGGTTGCTAACTAGACCATACTATTTTGAACGTGCTCCTCGTGAGTCGTGAGAGTGAGTGAGTTCTGCTGGTGGCAGAGTGAGTAGCTAATGGTCGTTTTGCTTTCAGGGTTGCCAGATTATTTTTCAACAAAATGCCAGGGGAAGACTCAAAAAATGCCAAAACACTCAAAAAAATGCCAAAGTCTGTTGACTCTCCACCCCCACTAAGAAAACTACTCACTTTTGATAGACAATTTACTATCATATCCTGGTGGCTTGCGTGTTTTCCTTTTTTTTTTTTTTTTTTTTTTTTTTTTTTTTTTTTTGAATTATACTAAATTTCCTGTTGGGGTAATTTTTTACCTACTGACTACTAAGTGGAGTGCTAAACCACTACACCACGGTTGGATCTTAAGAATGAAAAAGAAATACATTAACATGAAAGGTAAATACGTAAACAGTTAAATAATTATTGACAATTACGAAAACTTACTGTTTCGTGTTTCTTATGATGTTTTTTGTTGAATCTGGTTCAAGTGCAGAGTAAAGGTGTCATTTGAAGTATAATATACAAGAAAAGAAAATGCCAAATGAAAATGCCAAATGCCAAATGATTTTTCTAATGCCAAACGGTTTTCAAAAATGCCAGATTTTTGGAATCTGGCATTTAAAATGCCAAACTGGCAACCCTGTTTGCTTTCCAGTCTTTCCGCCTGTTCCCTTTAGCTTGCGTTGTGAGTTGTGATGCGATGTGATGTGAAGCGAGATAGATTGAGGGATGCGAATTTGCCTACACCGTACGTAAACTCGGGCAGCACACACACACACACACACACACACACACACACACACACACCCCAGCAGTCGGCGCGGTGCCTTGTAGGCGGTACTTTGTTTATTGTGCTCTCTGCCTGCTGTGAGAGGCAGTGAGGGGCGTTGTTCGAACGCGTGTTGGAGTGATAGTTTATATTGTGCCGTCGTAATAATGTCGATGATGATGATGATGATGATGATGAAGGTGGTGGTGATGATGACGACGACTGTGCCAACGATTCTGTTAATGATGTTGTAGGTATAGCAATTCTATTATGTTGTTCTACTTGGAAAGCGGCGGCATTGCCACGGCGGAACGAAGCCGAGAGAACAGACGTCGAATCTATTTTTGGATGCGTTACTAGGTCAGAAGTCTTCACTTCAAGTTCATGTCAAAAGCTCATGTCGAAAGCCGTACTACTGATTCGAAAAATGTGGGCCTATAGTTATTATTATTATTATTAATCTTCTTCCTTCATAGAGGTTATCTTATTAGTTATCTCTTCTGATTGTCGTCGCACTGTTTATATTCATTCGTGTGGAGAATCGGTGATGGGATGTACTATTTTGTGTCGTTGAAAATACATTGTTTCTGTGTTCTTTTTCTACCTCTAAAATGAAAGGTGTCAAAATTTGGATTGGTTGTTCTCAGTGACCTTCTGGTACGTGTAGGAATTGCTGTGTTATCGGTGAGTAGCCTATTCGTATAAGTAGAATAGAATATAAATGAACACATTCTGTATTTTAATAATAATATATCCGTCATTCTATAATATGAGTTGGTGGTGGTTTGTTTTATTTTTTAATAGGGAGAAATCAGTTGACGGCACACGCCTAAGTTTTGTTTTGTTTATATTTTATAAAAGTTTTTAAAAAGTTATAGGTCTACACATTTAAAGCATCAAAGTGGTTATTCGGAGTCGATTCTGGCTAACTGTAGACAGTTATTCAGAGTCGACCTGGATAACCATGTGTACAGATTTTAAATACTAACGAAAGAGTGAAAATGGAGAGGCAGTATGACTATTGCAACCACCATTAAATACAGACGATACAAGTTATTTTACATTATATTTTATTTGTTTTCCACGTTAATTTGTGTATTGTTGTGCTGACGAAGGGTTTGTACCCGAAACGTCCATTGTCTGTTTTGTTCCCATACGGCACGGAGCCTCTCCATTTTCACTGTTTCGTAAGTATTTTACGATCACCGGCTTCAGGCAGCCCCTACCGTTTTGAGTACAGATTTTAGAGCCGAGTACCTATCGAATTGAGTTCTTGCGAGAGTTACTTTCAATTTGATGCCTTTTTTTGTCCCGTAATTTTGCATAATTTTGAGTTTGAAATTGCGTAATTCCGCGGGGATATTTTATTACATGGGTTGCATGTATCTAGTTAGTTGTTAGGTGTGATACAACATATTTAGAAACCTGCAAAATTTTTTGCTAAATTTATTTATTTTCTTCTGCAAAATTCATCATTAACTTCCTTTGCAAAATTTTGAAATATTTTTGTAAAAAACCACGGGATTAGAAATGTCCTGTTGACACTTGCCAGCGAACACCCACATCACATACGGATGCCCCCCCCCCCCCCCTCCTAAGTTTCACGTCTCCATCACATTATTTTAGCCTTCCCCTCCATTCTTATTCTTATTTGTATAGAACTATAAGTGAGTAAATAGGTAACACCTAAAAACATTGGTGGTTATGGATAATTTTTTGCATAGTTTAGCATTGCGACTGTCCGAGGTTTCTCCAACAAATGATTTTTAAAAATAATTTGACATACTGTTCTCGAATTAAAGCTCCGTGTGAGCTAACTAAGTACAGAGGATTTAAATTTAAAATTTTGAAAATCCATAAATAATTTCAAAAGTTATGATTTTTTAATGATCACATTAATTGGTATCTATAACCCTTCTATAGGAATTTTTTTCTAAAAAGTGGACCGTTTTTTGGTTGAATTTTAATGAAATTGTGCCACAACTTTGGCATGATCAATTAAGATAAATCAATGACACTTGGCGTTCTTGTACATTTTAAAAGTCTATTTCTGTGGTCAAATATATGTTCTCTTGATAAATTTCTTGTATAGAAGGCACGAAATTGACGTCACCCAGCTCTTTGTTATTGTTTTTAGCCAATCATTTTATAATTAGTTCTGAATTGTGTTAATCAGACGATAGACATTTAACATTACAGTTTTGTGCCTTGGTATGTAATATCTGGCTGGTGGATGTTATTATATTTATATTATATATATATATATATATATATATATATATATATATATATATATATATATATATATATATATATTATTATATTGAGACAGAGGAGAGAAAGAAAGAAAGAGAGAGACCGGGAGAGAGAGTGGTGGGTTGGGGGGGGGGGGGGGGGGGGTGGGTGGGGATAGAAACGAAATAGAAAGTGGAGAAGCAAGAGACATAATAAAAAAAACAAAACAAAATAAATATAACGACTGAGAAAGACAGGGCTAAAGAGAATGGGGAGAGAAAAAGGAAAGAAAAAAAGGAAACTGCTATTTTCACCGTACGGTGATATCTTGGAAGTTGATTGTCATTGCATTGTACTGTAAGGTGATAATGGTATCTTGGTAGGCTATTTTAACAAGCTATATAATAATAGTCAGATAATCAATGAGTGTCTTTTAATACGGATTTTATTTCATGAGTTATATAGCAAGTTTTAACGAGCGTCAATACCAGGTTTTGATATAACGAGTGAAATGAAAAAACAAACCAACCCGTTCTGATAAATGACATGAATTTTTAATCTGCTTTTTCCTGTATCACAATCTTTTTAAAGTTAGAAATTGTAGGTGATAAATGAAGATAATCGTCATTTTAATGTTGTCACCATTATTGACATTCATAGCCGTTTTATGAAAGAAAAAAAAACAACTTCCGCAAAGTAATACAATCCAGCTTTCATCCCATTAAATTAAATGAGCCTTTATATAGTGCAAGATCCACTAAATGTGCTCAAAGCGCTTTACAAGGGGTCCCTGGCCAACAGCAACATTTAACATTTAGGACGGGACATGGCGCCTGTCAGGCAGGCGATGTTACAATGTTTTTCCGACAGAGAAAACGCGGTTAACGCCCAGGTACACTTTTTACACCTGAGTACGGTGAGAGAATGTGAGTAAAGAGCCTTTTCCAAGGACACAACGGGGAGTCGAACCACAGATTGTAATGACGAGCGAATGTGCAGCCCATTGAGCTAACAGTAACAGGGCCCAAGGTAGTTGGGACCTAAAATTATATTTATGAAAAAATTTCAATTGGTAGTAGCGCTCACGTTAGTATTAGGGACATGTGATGATAGTGATTCTGATTGGCTGATACATACGGTGAAAATAGCCTCCGTTATCATTTTCACCGTACAGTGATAATACGGTGTAAATTAGTCCGTCCGAAAAAAGAGAAGTAGAGATGAAATGGTGAGTGGGCAAAATAAGAAAGAAGGAAATATAAACAATACGCTTCAACAGTCATGTCGTCACTTCCTTCGTAATGACGCATGGTAAGTTAGTAACTGGCTCTAAACTATCGCAACGATGGCGGACGACCTTATGAAATCTTTCTCCGACGAGCATAAAAGTGTATCCTGAGGAGAAAAACATTATAAATGTGATCATGTTTTGACTTTTATTTATACATTCTGATCACAAGACATATTAAAAGTTCTAGCCAGCATGAAGAATAAAAAGTACCGATGTCCTTTGTTTAGAACCACGATGGCCACCGTTGCTGGGCGACGTGACATCAGACTATTGAATCCAATTTAAACAATATAAAATGACGTAGGGAAACAGGGTGTGGGGAGGGATAGAGAGAGAACAGTTTGGGGGGGGGGGGAGGGGGGGGGGGACTATAAAGTGGAGATGGAAGAGACAAGAAAATACCAAAGAAATTAAAACGATTTTTTTCACGTAGAGAAAAACTGGGATAAAGAGAGGGGTGAGAGAAGAACCCCCCCCCCCCCCCCCCCAGAAAAACCGCGTGGTTGGTGACTGGAAGTTCATCACTCATACAGGGACGGCTGGTAATAATGGGCAGGGTGGGCAAATACCAGCCTGTTTTTTTTCAAGTTATAAGCTGTATTACCAGGTCCGAAATAATCAAATTTAAATTAGATAATTTCAAAAGTTACTACTTAAACTTGATACTTCGTACTGAAATCAATTTGTGTGTATTTTTGATAGATTGCGAATCACCATGCACCCCGTAATGCATAAACCAGGATACGCTCCTGTTCTTTTTATCACTCCCCCCCCCC
>NC_088373.1:15774808-15776084 GCF_034508935.2 Berghia stephanieae | reverse complement strand
TCTGTTCAGTGTTACTCATTCATTCCTGGGGAGCTCAGTTCCGTAGGACAGTTCTTCTCTCGGATCATCGTTTGCACGATTGTCCCACTCCCTCCATGTGGAAGGTCTGTATACAGCGGCATGGTCAGGGTTGGTGCTTTCATCCTTCATGAAGCTCTTTCTCGACACGCACATCACCAACACCAAGATGCCATCACTCTGAAACCAAAAGATCAATTACACAAGGTATTCGTTCAGTCCAGCGGAAGTCGTTTTACATTTCCTATGAGATTGGAACCAGTTTTTGTCATTGATTTGTTCTTATTATGAGCTACTATTCAATATACACTACAATTTGAGTGAGTTTGTTTTGTTTTTAAGGGTTTAATGACGCATACGGCACATAAAATTCGGAAGAAAATGGTATAGTCAATGAGTCTAGATTTACAATTTGAAAACACACTAGAAAAAGTAAGACAAATGGGAATTGGTTCAAATAGGGAACAAATGTGGATTCCAAGAGCACACTATCAAAGTACTTAGTTTGAGGTCACCTAAAAGTCTCATCCAGACACAAACACAGGTCCTCACAAAAGAGGAATACACTCAAATAATATTTACAACCAATTTACTGATAACAAAGATAAAAAAATGTAACCCTAAATAACTCAAAGATTATTTAGAAGGGGAAAACATGTCATCTCCCAAGACTATAATAAATAAAAATAAATAAAATTCCCTTTATTCATCCCTAAGGGGAAATTTTTCTTTAGGGTCTATTCCAAGGGAAGACTGGAATAACTCAGGCGTCAGGGGAAATTTTTCTTTAGGGTCTATTCCAAGGGAAGACTGGAATAACCCAGGCGTCAGCAGCAGTGCAGCGCCGCAAAGTGAGCTAAGGCTAGGTGACTTGCTCAAGGCCACAACGCGGCGGGTAGTCGAACTCGGTACCTTTCGGGTACGAAGCAAAGACCGTGCCGCTGAGCCACGCTGTCCCATATGACAATACATTTGATTGTTTCCATCCCAGCCAAGGAATCCGACCAGGGCTACTAGGACAAAACTAAGTAATTTCATTCTAGATAAAGACAGAAAGCAACTCAGAAAACAGAAATAAGGGGATAGATTAGAAGACCTTCTGACCACCATGGGAGGTCAAAGACCCCATCCAGAATTTGAATTTTTAAAAATCACTTTGAGCACTTTTAGTGGATATTGCGCTATATAAAAGCTCGACTTCAAGCTAAACTTTGTGTGCGTGTGTGTGTTTGTGTGCGTGTGTGTATGTGTGTGTGTG
>NC_088373.1:15762308-15767308 GCF_034508935.2 Berghia stephanieae | reverse complement strand
AATTATAGCCTGACACTAGAACCCACTTTTGACGTCGTTTTGTAGATTTGTGCAACGCCAAGTGAGTTGTCGCTGGTGGTGATCACGGAAACAAGACATCCCATAATTGGTTGAACTATTGATTACAATTCCCGATTTGTTTTCTTTTTGTGGCCAAAGACTTGTCTTGCACTCATTTTCAGGATTTCCATTTGTTCCATAGATTTGTAACCCTTTTTCTTTTATATTTTCTAACTTTCAGATTCCCAGCCAATGGAAACGGTCAGCTTGATAAAAAGGTTCGTAAACTTTGATTTATGTATAAATATGGAGCCTGCACACTCCTCCTCCTCTTTCTTCTTCTTCTTCTTCTTCTTCTTCTTCTTCTTCTTCTTCTTCTTCTTCTTCTTCTTCTTCTTCTTCTTCTTCTTCTTCTTCTTCTTCTTCTTCTTCTTCTTCTTCTTCTTCTTCTTCTTCTTCTTCTTCTTCTTCTTCTTCTTCTTCTTCTTCTTCTTCTTCTTCTTCTTCTTCTTCGTCTTCTTCTTTGTCCACTAGATTGAGAGTATGACCCGGAAGAAATTTGTATTAAGCTATTTTTATTCCAATGAAACTAGTCCACAATCTAAGCCTCCCAAGAAAAATACACCAAAATCCGTCCATGGGAAAATAATTTACAATAGTTTTAAAGTTAATATCTGATTGTGGATAATTTCCTCAATGTCTTTGTTAAAGAGAAAGAATCTATAAAATTCATGATTTTTTTTCTTTAACAAAGACGAACAGGAGATAAAATGACACTGAGTAGCCTTTGAATTAATTTCTCATTTAATTAATTCAGTTTACATAAACCATATGTCTCAGTGCATGACGTAATCAGTCGGAAGGTGAATATTTTGGATTTGCATTTTTTCCCCTTCATTTTCTGAAAGAATATGCTCCCCGTATCATTTTAATCTTTATTTGAAGTAAATCGGGTGACTTTTCATGTAGTTATGGTCAGATGTATAGGAAAGGTATCCAGCAACTTTTCTCAAATTTCATACTTTTTCAACTTGACTAGCTGTAAAAAATATTTAGAAGTGAAATTAAGCTTTGATATTTCCCGAAGATGTACCAAAAAAAAAAGTGTTGATTTAACTATTTATGACAAGGAATCATTTTTGATAAAAAATTATCTTCTAACTAAACTTGGCAATATCTCAGTTCAAACCTTTTCACCATCCGACTGATTATGTCATTCACTGTAACATATATATTATGTGTTTTGATATTTGACCCTTGTAACAGACAATGTCATCACCTGTCTACGACCTGGCTGTTCAATTCCCCTCTTCTAAGATTTGCAACCTCTGCTTGGAAGAAATAGACTACTGTAGAATGTAATGTAGAATTTCTACATCATCACAAAACCGAACATGGCGGCACTCAACAGAATAAACGAACTAAGTAGCCAACTTTGATAATGTGCACTTGGAATCTACATCTGTTTTCTATTTGAACCGATTCCGATAGGTCCTACTTTTTCTTGTGTGCTCTAATTATAATTCTAGAATTTTTTACTAACCCGTTTTCTTCCTTTTTACTGGCGCTGATATGACCTTAATGTGTTGAAAGAGCCGTAAAAACCCTTAAAATCAAACAAGGTGTGGGCAAAGTTGGTACTCTATCCACACTACACTATTTTAAGTCTTGGCCCTCAAGGATTAATTAAAAAAAAAAAGTTTTATGTAACCGTCTGTAAAATCAATTATTTATTTTTCTGAAGGACTAAAAAAAAAAAGAAGTTTCATATTACAGATTGTAAAATCGATTTTTAGCAATGGCTCTCAAGGACTAAACAAAAGGAAGTTTCATATTACTGACTATAATATCAATTTTTAACGAATAAGTTTCATATTACCGACTATAAAATCAATTTTTAACGAATAAGTTTCATACTACCGACTGTAAAATCAATGTTTAACTAGCAATAACTATCCCGCACAAATCTTTGGGCCTCTTTTTCGCTCACGAAGTGCCCGAATTCGCGTCAAAATACGGGACGAAGCCGTTTCGTACATGCTATTTTAAAAAATTAATTACGAAGCTGTTTATCGATGAATATGACTGAAAGTTGGCACACAGTTAGAAAAAAGGTCATTTTAGATTATGTCAAGCGACAAAACTCGTGCTATTACCAGAAGACAGTTAAAAATAGATTTTTACTCTTTAGAGTACAATATTTCTAAAACTACAAAGAGGAGAGATTTTGTCGCTCATAAGGTTATATATGCACAATTCTTCTATTTATATTTCAAATTTCATTGGATTATGATAAGTAAACCCAATTTGCATTTCAATGAGTGAAAATATGGAGACGGCCATTTTACTCCACCATCGCGCGACACGAAAATGACGTGAGCGAGGTAAGGCTGCCAGATGGCCAGACTTTAACCTGACCAAATTCGACTTGAAAAGTGGCTAAATAGAAAATCATATGTCTTTCACTATTAAGACTGGCCCACTTAAAATGAACTAAATTTTAACAAACAGAAAATTGAATAGACTAGGATAAATGTCAATGAGACAAAAATAGATGAATAAAATTTAATAAAAGAAGCAAAAGTATATATTTGGCCACACACGTGGCCATCTGGCAACTTGTTCGCGGTGACTGACGACACAAATCCTCGCGCGCTTTATTTTAATTAAGGCATTGTTTCATTGTTATGTCATAGGGATAGTAGATTAACTCTCTCTCTCTCTCTCTCTCTCTCTCTCTCTCTCTCTCTCTCTCTCTCTCTCTCTCTCTCTCTCAAATAAATACTAGAAATAACATAAGCCATGGTCTCACGGGACTGATTAATAATAATTTAGCACGCATTTTTCGTGTCATTTGTATGGGTTGTAGACACAAAATTACACTTCGGAAAAGTTCCAAATGATCAATATTATGTATATTTTAAAACAAATTTATAGTTGACTCTAGCCATACAGCTCTAAAACTATACAAGTTAGAACTTTTCTGATGTCTTCATCATATTTTCTGATAATTTTGCCATAAAATTGCCAAGTTTTAATATCTTATTCCACGTATTAAGCGAGATACAGCCACAAACCAGAATAAAACGCAGAAAAAGCGTCCCATATTTTCCGTATTTTTTTCTCTTTGTGAGTCATCCAAATAAATGACACATTTGAAACTGCATAACTTTGTTATATATTAATGGATTTCCAAAATTCAAAAAGAGCTTTACTAAGTGGAGACAGGGCTTTGATTTAAGAGGAGTATTTCCTAGAAAAATAGAAAACAAAAATTTTCATAGTCATTGCTAGTTTAACAAATAAGTTTCATATTACCGACTGTAAAATCAATTTTTAACAAATAAGTTTCATATTACCGACTGTAAAATCAATTTTTAACAAATAAGTTTCATATTACCGACTGTAAAATCAATTTTTAACAAATAAGTTTCATATTACCGACTGTAAAATCAATTTTTAACAAATAAGTTTCATATTACCGACTGTAAAATCAATGTTTAACAAATAAGTTTCATATTACCGACTGTAAAATCAATTTTTAACAAATAAGTTTCATATTACCGACTGTAAAATCAAATTTTAGCATTGTCTATGAAGGACTTAAATAAAATGTTATATTACTGACGTAAAATCAAATTTTAGCAATGCTCTTAAGGATTCAAATGAAAGTTTATATTACTGATGGACAGAAAAATCGTTTCATATTACAGACTTTAAAATCATTTTTTATCTCTGAAAGATAATAAAAATAAAAGGTTTTACATTTCCGACTATAAAATCTTATTTTCAGCAGGACTAAACAATACGTTTCATATTTCGGACTTAACTGTAACATTATTTTTAGCAGCGACTCTGAAAGACTTAAAAATTGTTTCATATTACCGACTTAACTGTAAAATCATTTAAAAACAAATATCTTTATTTTATTTTTCCAGATTGTTCATCAGATACAAGCCATGGCATTTCTACAGTTCCGTCATCACCATCACAATATTCACATGTTTCATGCTTTTCCACGCCTCACCCAACACCGGTGACGACTTGTCTCAGAGAACGTCCGACGAGTTTTCTAGCGGGTTCGAAAATGTCGAGAAATCTCAAAATATAGACGGTAATGGAGTCCTGGCCGTCAAGAAAGAGACCACGGCGGTGGTGTCGGGGAAAATGAGAAATAAAATTCCTCGAGTATCTTCCTGGTCTTTGTCCCAAAACCCCGATCTGCGACACCGAGACGACAATGTTAAGAGAGGGCCTTACGAGATCTTTCTAGAAAAACCCATCATCAATCCCCATAACTTCTCCTACCTCATCAATCAACCCACGGCTTGCTTGAACAAACCGATCCACCTGGTCATAACCACCCCGTCCGCCCCCGGGAACTTCTTTAGGCGCATGAAGTCGAGGAGAGCGCAGCAGAAGGAGACGAGTGGGGTGAAAAACAGCCCGGTGGTCCGCCATCTTTTCTTCCTAGGGGCCACGGCCGACAAACGGATCCAGGCGAATGTCGAGGCCGAGTCGAACAACTTCAACGACATCATTCAAGAGGACTATCTGGACGTCTACAAGAACATCACATTCAAAGCGGTTCAGATGCTCAAATGGGTCAACGATTTCTGCCCGAACTCCCGGTACGTGGTTCGTCTGGACGACGACGTGATGGCGAACCTCGTCAAGCTCCTGAGCGCCATGGGAAGGGCGCACCAACGGTTTGAGAATTTCGTGATGGGGACGGTGAAGCGAGGCTGGGTGCCCTGTAAAATTGAAAAGTGCAAGACGACGAAAGAGGAATACCCTTACGCGACGCTGCCCCCCTTTGCGTTAGGCGGTGCGCTGGGATACCCGACCAGCAGCGTTAAGAGACTGTACGAGGCGACGTTAAGAGTCAAGTGGTTCAAGCTGGACGATGTTTTTGTCACGGCGATGTGCGCGCCATTGGTGAATGTCACCCTTTTGGAGGACGCGGATTTTACCTTCAAACATCATGCCTGGTGATGACG
>NC_088373.1:15744808-15754808 GCF_034508935.2 Berghia stephanieae | reverse complement strand
TATGTCTTCTATCCCCTTCTTTCTGTTTTCCAACATGCCTTCTGTCTTTGTCTTGGAATGAGATTACTTGGTTTTGTCCTGGACCTGGCCAGATGCCCTGGCTGAGAGGGAAACAGTCGAATGTATAGTTTGTTTTGGGAGATTATATTTTTTTCATTGTAAATCATCTCTTTGTTATGCACTGTATTATGCCTTCTTTATATTATATATGATTTGTAAAACATTTGAGTGTGTTCCTCTTAGCGGGGACCTGTGCTTGTGTCTGGATGAGACTTTTAGTGATCTCAAACTAAGTACTTTGATAGAGTGCTTTTGGAATCTACACCTGTTTCTTATTTGAACCAATTCCCCTTTGTCTTCCCTTTTCTTGGATGCTTTATTGGAATTCTAGACCTTTTTACCATCCCATTTTCCTCCTTTTTACTGGCGCTGATATGACCTTAATGTGTTGCAAGCGCCGTAAAACCCTTAAAAACAAAAACAAAACAATTATTATTGAGACATTTCAGGTTTGAATAATCCCAAAGATATGTAAGATTTCATCAAACAGTTTTTTACCACACGAGAGTAGAATTTATTCCAAGTATTGATTGAGATAAATGTTAACACTGTGCGTCCTTTGGTAGCTGAGCTATGACGTCATCAGTAGAAAAGGGTAATTCTTTTGACCTACATCGTGATTTAGTTTGGCTTTGTCCGACATGGTCATTTAACTCACTCGACCCTGACACCGACTATATCCGTAGATTACCCGGGCTACTTTTACCCTATGCCTATTTATTACATTTTTTTCTGAGACAAATTATAGGCGTAGTATTAGTATCAAAGCTAATGTTTTTAGTTTTTGCATGGTCATGATAGTTGAATTAAACTATCTATCTACATGCTCATTTTAAATACTTTTTTTTTCCGATTTTGAAAAGCAGCAAAACTCTCTAGGATTGAATGAGTTAACATGTCAATCTAAGGATATCAACTTTGGAACATTGTCTGGACACTGTAAAATTATTTTCTGTATGACGTCACCCTAAGACACCAATAAGAGAAGCCGTTCGCTCTGTCTCATTATACTCATGCTGCAAAAGACGTGGGACGAACTGGAGAGATAGGGTGGGGTTCCTGACCTCCCATAACGGTCAGGGAGGTACTTGCTGTGTCTTCTATCCCCTATATCTGTTTTCCAACTTGCTTTCTGTCTTTGTCTTGGAATGAGATTACTTGGTTTTGTCCTGGCCCTGGCCTGAGTCCTAGCTCGGAGGGAAACAGTCAAATGCATCGTTATTGTTTTGGGAGATGATATTTTTTCCTTGTAAA
The DNA here is from genome assembly GCF_034508935.2 of Berghia stephanieae. Lineage (NCBI taxonomy): Eukaryota > Metazoa > Mollusca > Gastropoda > Nudibranchia > Aeolidiidae > Berghia > Berghia stephanieae. Next base: position 15,753,494 of record NC_088373.1, on the reverse strand, counting down.
TCATCTCTCTGTTATGTATTATGTTTGTTATTTTTAATGTATAATGTAAGCATTTGAGTGTATTCCTCTTTGTTGGATTTTGTGCTTGTGTCCGGATGAGACTTATAGGTGATTCAAACTAAGTGCATTGATGGTTTGCTCTTGGAATCTGCATCTGATCCCTATTTGTTCCCAGTTCCCCTTTGTCTTCCTTTCTCTTGGGTGCTTTAATTGTGATTCTAGAACTTTTTACTATCCCATTTTCTTCCTGTTTACTGGCGCTGATATAACCTAAATGTGTTGCAAGCGCCGTAAAACCCTTAAAAAAAAACGAAAAACAACAATGTTTCATTATACTCATGCTGCAAAAGACGTGGGACGAACTACTGTAGAGACGCTTACGGCTCGCCATTCAAAAAGGTAGTGGTAACGTGGAGCTTTAGATCGGGACATTCCACAAACACACGATCACAAGGTTAAGGAATCAGAAAAAAACGTTAATAAATTTGAATTGATATGTTGAAAACCAAATTGATGTCGTTTCAGCTGTCCTTGGGGTATTAAAACCTGAAATAAAAAACAAACACACTGTCTATTACGATTTATTAAAAATTTATCCTTTTCTATTCATGGCATCGTAACTCAGCTACCAGAGGGCGCAGCGTGTTAAAACTTATATCAATGAAAACTTAAATAAATTCTGTACCCGTGGCAAAATAAAAAAGAGTCGTTCGTTGAAATCTTACATAGCTTTGGAGTTATTCAAACCTGAAATGTCTCAATAATGAAAAACAACCACACACACACACTATATAATATATATATATATATATATATATATATATATATATATATATATATATATATATATATATATACCTTTTCACTGAGTTGCTTTCTGTATTTGCCTCGGAACGAGTTTACTCGGAGCCCTTGGCCGAGATGGAAACAACAGTTAAATATATAGTATTAACTCACTCAACCCTAACACCGACTATATCTGTAGTTTACCCGGGTTACTTTTACCCCATGCCTATTTATTACGTTTTTCTGAGACAAATTATAGGCGTAGTATCAAAACTAATGTTTTTAGTTTTTACATGTTAGTGATAGTTGAATAAAACTATCTATGCACATGCTCATTTTTGATACATTTTTTTCCAATTTTGTAAAGCATCAAAATCTCTAGGATTGAGTGAGTTAAATTTCGGAGATGCTATTTTTGGAAGGATCATTTTCCATTCTTTGCGATGAATGAAGGGAATAAACACAATTTCTTAAGTTTCAAAAATGTCAAAGCTCGTATTTCTCATCATTTTAATTTTAAATAAACTTTTAAACGTTTAACTTATCCCCACGTCTCCCATAATGGACGGGGAGGCACTTACTGTTTCTTCTATCCCCCTCCCTCTATATCTGTTTTCCAAATATGCTTTCTCTTTGTCTTAGGATGATATTACTTGGTTTTGTCCTGGCCCTAGCCGGATACCTTTTGGGAGTTGATTTTCTTTGTCTGGTAAATCATCTCTCTGTTATTCACTGTATTATGCTGGGTGTCCAGAAAGGCCGTAAAGTCGTAAATTTGACCTCTTGGTCGTAAAGGTAAATCTGGGTGGGGTTCCTGACCTCCCATGGTGTCTCTTCTATCCCCTTATGTCTGTTTTCCAATTGCTTTCTTTCTTTTTCTTGGAATGAGATTACTTGGTCTTTTCCTGACCCTGACCGGAGTCCTTGGCTGGGAGGGAAACAGTCGAATGTATAGTTAGTTTTGGGAGATGATATTTTTTCCTTGTAAATCATCTCTCTGTTCTGCATTGTATTATGTTTTCTTTATATTATATATGATTTGTAAAACATTTGAGTGTATTCCTTTTAGTGGGGACCTGTGCTTGTGTCTGGATGAGACTTTTAGGTGATCTCAAACTAGGACTTTGATAGTGCTCTTGGAATCTATTTCCTATTTGAACCAATTCTCCTTTGTCTTACTTTTTCTTGGGTGCTTTAATTGTAATTCTAGAGCTTTTCACTATCCCATTTTCTTCCTTTTTACTGGCGGTGATATGACCTTAATGTGTTGCAAGCGCCGTATAACCCTTAAAAACAAAAACAAAACAAATTGAAGATTCAATGAATCTAATTTTTATAAATTTTATTGAAGAATTAAATCCGGCAGCACAAAATTACGAATGCAAAAAATGACGAGGCTTCATCTAGGAGCCGCCATTAAAAAAATTCTAGGCATCAGTCAGACATACATTTCTGACCGTTGTAATGTCCTTGTATTCTTATTTTCACTTGCTTTTTTTCAAAACGAATTAACGTAATGACAGAGGGAACGAGTGGTTGCGAGGGATGAATGCAAGCTATGTGTGTGTGTGTGTGTGTGTGTGTGCGTGTGTGTGTGTATGTGTGTGTGTTTATGATTGTCTGCAAAGGGGGGGGGGGGGGGGGGGTCATAATAACGACCTTTTAAAGGCAGCACAGCTCACATGAGACAAACGAAAGTGAACACAACAATTTAGTGGATCACCTTTCCATATACAACAAGTCACAGTCGTTGGGAAAACCTGGGCCTCGATTTCTAGCATTGTCCGTTTTTTGTGTGAGCTGTCAAGATGTACGAGTACAGAGTGAACATTACTGAATTTTTGATAAATCCTAAACTCTAGTGATCACTTTAGTTTGTCTATAGATAGTATGCGATTGGCTAAGAAGCTCATAACATTGCCATCCGGAAGTATAACGGACCAACACACAAAACTGTGTGTATCCATGAACGATTATAGTCAGGTTAATACAGTTCAGTGAGCATTACTCATAAACGCGGATGGCAAAAAACAATAACAAAGACCTGAGTGACGTCATCTGCATACTATCTATAGTGTGAGACGTAATATTATGTGTCGTGTGCTACGTGCGTGTGCCCTGTGTCGTTATTGGGGGGTTGGCCTTCTTAGGGCTTGGCTTGTATCTGAGAATTTGTCATGATAACAATAATGGAGGTGATAATGATGATGGTGATGATGATGATGATGATGATGATGATGAAGAAGAAGAAGTATTTGATGATAGATATCTGGGACGAATTCCAAGGGAACTACGGGGAGAAGATGTGCAAGGACCTCTGTTCACCTCTGACGAGCACCTTAAGCCGTGGAAAGGACGATGGCCATTCCTTCTATACATCCCATCTAAACCTAGTAAATGTGGGATTCCTATTTGATTCAATTCCCGTGTCTTACCTTTTCTTGAGTACTTTGATTGTAATTCTAGAACTTATTACTATCCCATTTGCTTCCTTTTTACTGGCGCTGATATAACCTTTATGAGTTGCAAGCGCCGTAAATCCCTTAAAAACAAAAACAAACAAAACACACGTGGGATTCATTTTTTTTTTTTTGACAAGTGACTCGGGCAACTTTGTGAAGTTTACTTGGAGAGGGAGGAAGGTCCCCAGAAATCAATGTTGGACAGCACCTGCCATTCGGTCGACCAGTCTTTATTTGAAATTGGAAGAAACCTAACACTGGACACTTTTTTTTCACCGACCTCGAACTGGCGGCACGCCTGCTCTCGAAGAATACCACCTTGGTGGGCACAGTCAGAGTTTGTTTTCCATAATTCTTCCCCTTAAGTTCCAGCAGGGACAGGGTATATTAATCTGAAGATGAGTCAATATTTGCCTTCAAAAATAAATTCACTCTCGTTGGATGCATGACCAATCATAAAAAAAGCACAACTCACTACGGCTTCTCTTGGGGATATAGACCTATATATTATAGAGGAAAGAAAGCCAGATCTTGTATGCTAATACAGTGCCACATAGAGAGGGGTTTAAAGTTAAACTCGAGCTTTTATATCGGGCAATATCCACTAAACATGCTCAAAGCGCTTTACAAAGGGTCCCAGACCAATAGCAACAAGTATAACGAGACATGATGCCTGTTAGGCGCTATTATAATTAACGCCAAGTGCACATTTTATACCTGAGTACGGTGAGAGAATGTGAGTAAAGAGCCTTTTTCAAGGACTCAACTATGCGCTGAGCGAGGCTAGAACCCAGGACCTGGGTGTAATATTTTGTGTATTGCGTCATTGGTGGAGAGGAGCCTCGCAGATTCCTAACACCCACCCAAGCAGAACACGGATACAACGGGGATAGTGAGACAAAAGAAAAACAAAACGTTATAGACGTATTTGACGTCTTTCTTTCTTTCTTTCTTTCTTTCTTTCTTTCTTTCTTTCTTTCTTTCTTTCTTTCTTTCTTTCTTTCTTTCTTTCTAATTTTCTTTCTTTCTTTCTTTTTTTTCATTTCTTTCTTTCTATCTTTCTTTCTTTCTTTTTTCATTTCTTTCTTTTTAAAATTTCTTTCTTTTTTTTTTTCATTTCTTTCTTTCTATCCTTCTTTCTTTCTTTTTTTTCATTTCTTTCTTTTTAAAATTTATTTCTTTTTTTCATTTCTTTCTTTCTTTCTTTTTTTTTTCTTGATTATCTTTTATTACTTTTTATTATTGTGGGAGCTAGTAAAAGGGACACAATAAAAACATTTTTCTGATTTGGATAAGAATACGAAAATAAACAGTTGTTTCCCCTTGAAATATTCATTTTGTTATTATTACTCGAGCCTCGCTTCAGGGACTTTCGTTTTTCCCCTTGAGCAATATTATCAACCCCCAATTTGCTCACTTGGACAACATGGGTGATTCCTGTTGAAATCAGACATCTATATATAAGCATAACACATTATTTTTCAAATGCCCAGAAAACATGTCTTTTAAGTAACGATCAATTAATATGGCCTGAGAAGTGCTAAGCCTGAGACTTCTAACAGGTATCCGGAAGGATTACTCGAGATAGAATGTTCTTATTTCTTCAGTTTGTCGTTTCTGGGTGGGGTTCCTGACCATCCATAGTGGGCAGGGAGGTACATGCTGTGTCTTCTACCCCCGTATATCTGTTTTCCAACTTGCTCTCTGTCTTTGTCTTGGAATGAGATTACTTGGTTTTGTCCTGGCCCTGGCCTGAATCCTGGCTGGGAGGGAAACAGTCGAATGCAGAGTTATTGTTTTGGGAGATGATATTTATTTTCCTTGTAAATCATCTCTCTGTTATGTATTATGTATTATTATATTTGTTATTTTGAATGTATAATGTAAACATTTGAGTGTATTCCTATTTGTTGGATTTTGTGCTTGTGTCCGGATGAGACTTATAGGAGCGGGTGGTTGGATGGGAGCATCACCCTTGAATCATATACCTATGATGTTCGCATGGGTGTGCGATCCGATAGTGATGTCGTTTCTTCTTCTCTTTACTAGCCTATCCTGCTTCTTTGGTTTGTGATTGTACTTTTGACAGGGGATATTTTTTTTCTGTAAATCTTCTGCCTGTTTGTTCTTGGTTATTTATAATTTAGCTTATGGTATCTTTAGGTTATGATTTTGATTTACATTTGTACTATTTTTGTTAGATTGCTTGTTTTTTTGTTTCAGCGGTCTCTCATATAACCTCAATTGTGTTGGAAGAGACCTAAAGCAACAAACAAACAAACAAACAAACAAAAAGACTTATAGGTGATCTCAAAATGAGTACATTGATGGTATGCTCTTGGAATCTACATCTGATCCCTATTTGTTCCCAGTTCCCCTTTGTATTACTTTCTCTTGGGTGCTTTAATTGTAATTCTAGAACTTTTTACTATCTCATTTTCTTCCTTTTTACTGGCGCTGATATGACCTAAATGTGTTGCAAGCGCCGTTAAACCCTTTTAAAAAAAACAACAAAAAACAAGTACTAAGCCTGAGACTTCTAACAGGTATCAGGATGGATTACTCGACATAGGATGTTCTTATTTATTCAGTTTGTCGTTTAATCCTCTTTGTTTTTAAATTCTGGGTGGTACTTCGTACAATTTTTTTCACTATCCAGTTCCAAGTATTATTGTATGGCTGTGATAGCTTGACAATTACAGAAGACATTAGAAAGAAACTGGAGGCAGCAGAAATGTGGTTTCTTAGAAGGATGTTAAGAATCTCATGGACAGAGAAGAAAACTAACGAAGAAGTATTAGAGCAAGCTGAAACTAAAAGGTTACTATTTCGTACAATAAGGAAAAGACAAATGCAATTTTTAGGGCACCTAAATCGACATAAATGTATTGAACATCTTGCTCTCACAGGAAAGATAGAAGTTAAAAAGAGTAAAGGCAGACCAAGAAAAACATATTTGAATAGTTTGAACAGCTGGAGGTGACAAAGAAAAGAGAAGAGTGAAATTAGGTTTTTGAGGTATCTGATCAGAGAGATGAATGGCGTACCATGATCACCGATGTCTGGCACAGGCTTGGTACTTGAAGAAGAAGGAGAAGATCCAGTTCCAACATTGCCGCGCTGCTCTGAAAAAAAACCCCCAGATCGTATCGTATCGTACCCTTTAACTCACTCAACCCTAACACCAACTATATCCGTAGAATACCCGGGGTTACTTTTACCCCATGCCTATTTAAATTTATTACATTTTTCTGAGACAAATAATAGGCGTTGCATCAAAGCTAATGTTTTTCATGTTTACACGTTAATGGTAGTTGAATAAAACTATCTATGTACAGGCTCATTTTTAATATTTTTTTTTCCAATTTTGAAAAGTAACAAAAATCTCTAGGATTGAGTGAGTTAAGATCTAATAGGTTCTAAACACCTTTAAATATTCTGTGTAACTTGTATGCATAGATACGATTTATCAATTGTATAAGTAGTATTCAACGTCAATTAATTGATAATATTGAAATTAAATATCTGATACGTAAATAAGTATCATATTCAACATTCGTAGTAATAATTAACTCTATTTCCATTCATTTGGCATGTAGGTACAATTTGTACATTCGCGAGTTTCAAATAATTGATATAATACAAAACACAATAATATCCAATGCTGTCATGTTACATTAGTCGCCAAAAACAAATATTATGTTGGTAAGCTCTTTATCAATGACATTCTTAAAATTATTATTTTATTATTATTAGAATTTGATTTTTTTGTCTCAAATTTTTGATTACTCCAAATTGTCACAGTCCTTTGAACTATATTTTATTTCCTTATAGACGAATCATGGGACAGCGTGGCTCAGCGGTACGGTCTTTGCTTCGTACCTGAAAGGTACCGAGTTCGATTACCCGCCGCGTTGTGTGGCCTTGAGCAAGTCACCTAGCCTTAGCTCACTTTGCGGCGCTGCACTGCGGCTGACACCTGGGTTATTCTAGTCTTCCCTTGGAATAGACCCTAAAGAAAAAAAATTCCCCTTAGGGATGAATAAAGGGAATTTATTTTAATTTTATTTAATCTTCCAACAAATATCTTTTAAAGATTTTAAAGATTTTGGCCAGAAAACACGTCCTTCGAACATCCATCGATTAACCCTTTCCATACCAGTTATCTTCAGACTTTTCCCCAAAATTTCACACACACCCAACATAATAAAAACAGTTTTTTTCCTACTCAATCAGAAGAGCACCAACTACATTCTATGCATAATATTAAAGAATTATACCTTTCCGCCACGACACCATAAGATATTGTCGCCTAGGCAAGGCATAATATTGATTAGCAAAATGAACTCTACAACACAGTGTCACGTGTTTTTTAGCTGTAATAAAACATTTTTCTTTAAATTGTGTGACTTACAAAATGAATTATCTGAATGATAAAAGTGCTGGTTGGATTGTAACGAATGTGACTATTTTCCTATGGTTGGTAAGGACAAGGTTAATGTTATGACCTAAGGAATTCTGAGCCTGAGACTTCTAACAAGTATCAGGATGTGTTGCTCGAGAATCTTCTTCTTAATTCAGTTTGTCGTTCTTGTGCGATCATGTGGTCTTGTGGAATGACACTGGCCTTCGGATCGAAAGGTCCTGGGTTCGACTCTCACTCTGAGCAGCGCATTGTTGAGTCATTGGAAAAGCTCTTCACTCACATTCTCTCATCGTACTCAGGTGTAAAATGAGTACCTCGCTTTTTGTATCTGTCGGCCAAAAAAAAATTGTAACATCGCCTAACAGGCGTCATGTCTCGTCCTACATGTTAAATGTTGCTGTAGGGTAGGGCCCCTTTTAAAGTGCTTTGAGCACGTTCAGTGGATATTGCCCTATATATAAAAGCTCAAGCTTGTTGGCTCAAAGTAATCATTTGTGTCCCTTCGCCTCAAAACGGTATTAGGTCGGGATGGTTAAGATGATGAAAATTGAATTTATAGCCTAAACTATCAGACTTGTGTTGAGTTTGTATGTTTTATTGAGGAGAATGGATACCATATTTAAGGGTGCTAATGCCAACAGTTTATATTTTTGACCAGTTTTACATTAAATTCGGCCTTTAAGCAAATGGTGCGTTCCGAAATAATACCGTTTTGAGACGATGGGCCACATTTTTGCTTTTACATTCTCTCTGGTGCTTTCGAATGCAGTTTTAAAAAATGAGCTTTTATATAGAGCAATATCCACTAAACGTGCTCACAGCGCTTTACAAGGGGCCCCTGTTCAACAGCAACATTTAACATTTAGGACAAGACATGTCGCCTGTAAGGCGAGATTATAATTTTTTTCGGACACAGACAACGCTGTTAAAGGCTAGGTACTCATTTTACACCTGAGTACGGTGAGAGAATGTGAGTAAAAAATCTTTTCCAAGGACTCAACTATGCGCTGAG